>NC_140244.1:5225353-5347853 GCF_949987555.1 Borostomias antarcticus
CATGCTAACGGAGCTGGGCAGAGCAGTGAGTAATCTACCTGTGGTGATTTCTGAACTGAACCGTAAGATTGATACCCTGTTGGAGAAACTCACGGCTATGTAAGGCGACGTGGCAGAGCTGAGGACCAGGCTCGATAAAGAGAAGTGTTACAGAGAGGAATGACCATTGGAATCTGTTGTTCTTCTCCCTAACCCAAACATCTAATCAACTTTCTGTCTCTCACATGGCCGTCAAGGCCGTTTCACCCAAACTCCCCTGAAGATTCACAGGTTAAAGAGGTGCTGCACCCCCCCCCTCCTCCCTTCCCTCCCCATGGACTCCTGTTGACCTTTGGTCTTGAGGCTGATCGAGGATGTCTCCATAGCAACCTGCTGTTATCGCTAAGACATTCCGTCCGAGTCTCCTCAGCCAGAGGCCTTCAGGCATACACACACACACACATGGACTGAACACACGGACTCAGAAACACACACACACAAACACGCACACCCCCCCCCCCCCTTTCCCTCTCATTGTAATTGCCTTGTACTGTATTTTGTATGTCGTAATTGTCGTATTGCATTTTGTATGTCGCTCTTTCTTCCTTTTTTATCTGTTATTTGTATTGTGAAGCGCTTTGTTAGGAAGCATGATGGCGGCGCTACGCCCGACAGCAGCCAGCCACTCTCCAATTCCTGGCGTTTCTTGTTAATCTGTTTGTTTGCAGTCCGTTGTTTTTGTTTGTCTCCCTTTACATCTGGGCTGCGCCCCGGGCTGATGTAACAGTTGGTTGGGGGGCGCATTATAAATAAAAATAACATAACATAAAGAAAATGAACACAAATTAATCATATAACCAAATTTGAACCCAACTTCCTCCCGTAATTCCAAACACAAGTGTTTACCTGGCTGAATTACTGAAAGGATGTGAAACGTGGATAAGTTATCTATGTGTTTCACATGCCTTCCAAGGCAAGGCAAGGCAAGGCAAGGCAAGGCAAGTTTATTTATATAGCACATTTCAGCCACAGGGCAATTCAAGGTGCTTTACATGAGACATTAAAAGCATTAAAACAAAAAGCAAGACATTATAGACATTTAAAACAAAAGGCAGGACAAATTAAAAGCATTAAAACAAAAAGCAAGTCATTATAGACATTTAAACAAAAAGCAGGACAAATAGAATACAGGAATAAAAGTTACAGTGCAGTATACTGATAAACATAGCTCCTCTTAGAAAGCAGTGGCAAAAAGAAAAGTCCAGTAGCTTCCAGTAGCTAATTCAGCCGGGTAAACACTCTAGTAAACACTCGCTGAGATAGTACGACTGAGGACACATCCCCCAGTGTGCTGAACAGCAAATTTCATTTGAAAAAGCTTCCAGATGGAAGTTGAGATAAAACCGAAGCCGTGTGCACATATTGCAGCGATGTAACCGTCTTTCCACCGAAGCAAGGCGAGTAAAACCCAGGCCAGGTCCAGCTAGCTGTTCTTTTGATATTTCTAACCACTTTGTCATGCATTTCTTTATTTTAATATCACACATATGCCTGATTTGTTTTTATTTCCCCTGAAAATTACAAGTAAATACTAGTATTTTAGACAGATTAATCACAGACAATTATTGTGATTAACTCAACAACATAAAATCGATTGGCAGCACTAGTTAAGATATGGTCAATCATATCAACTCTGCACTTAGGTCTAATAGGACAAGAATTGAGACCTTGTTTACATCAGAGTTTAGTCTGAGATCACTGATTATTTTAGTAAGAGCAGTTTTAGTGCTGTGGTATGTTCTAGAGCCCGATTAGATCCTGAAATTCCTCCAGGGCATTGTTTTATTTAAGGTATGAGTTTATGATCAGCTGTTGCTGATCAGTGCATTGCCATCTAGGTTGGGTTTCTTTTCTTTTCATTTTTGTCATTTAAGTTCTTAGGTCAGGTTGTTTTACTTAGGATTTTACAACAGCTGTTTTGAAGGCCTCTGAGAAGATACCTATTTGAAGAGACTAGTGCAATTCCCTTTCAAAACAACCTCACATTCACCTGCCGACAACCAGAGAGGACCAGCACCACCGTCCACTGCGTGTTTCTTGCAGACTCCCGCCGCTGGAAGTATAGGATTCTTGATGGCTGTTTTCTCCATTTTCAAGCTATGCTCCGCTGTGTTAAGGGCTGTGGGTCGCAAGTTCTCGCAATCCTACTCTGGTTTTGGGCCTATGCCCTTATCCGCCCTTTACTCCGGTACCTTACGGTGGGAGGAAATATGGAGCCAGGCGCGAGCATCGCCTGTGGTTTTTGTTTGGAGTGGCCTTCTCATACAGTAGATGGGCTGCCATCCCTTGCTGGGCCCCATCTGCCCATGCTATTTGCCCATAGCTGGGACAGTGGTTGACAGGTACTAGGACTGTACTAGTACTGTTCACCGGGGTGTTTCCACTCAACGGGAGGCCTACGCACCTTGTTTCTAGGGCCCACTGTTGCTCCGAGATCCCCAGTTACTGTATGTGGCCGCGTGGAGGCAGTGCAGGAGGCCGCGTGGAGGCAGTGCAGGAGTCTTGGTGGTGGAGAGGCTGTATACGGTGTTGGTATATGGTGGGGGCGGTGGTAGAGCTCAGGAGGTAGAGCGGGTCGTTCAGTGATCGTAGGGTCGGTGGTTCAAATCCCAGCTCCTCCTGACTACCTGTCGAAATATCCTTGGGCAAGACACTGAACCCCAAATTGCTCCCAATGAGCAGGCAAGCTCCTTGCATGGCAGCTGCCGCCATTGTGAGTGTGTGAATGGCGCTCCGGGCCAGTGTAACAACTGGATGGGGAGCGCATTACAAATGCAGTACCTATACCTATACCGGCAGAAGGAGACTAACGCACACAGCTCCTCTCTTCACCCCCTGCTAAGAGGGCTAGCTGGCGGCAGTAGCTGAAAGCTGAGTAGCTTTGCAGTAACATGCACTAACCACAAGCACTACTACAAGGCAACTGCACCATCGCATCACACACGCCCTGTGCGCGCACGCACACACACAGGATGCTAGGCTAGTAGGCCAGCAAGTAACATACTAGTATGACTTCTGTTACTTGATATGACAACTGTAGGCAACTGTCAATTGTTAGTGCAGTTGTTGTCTGGAAATGTATTTGAATTTAACCTATTATTGTTGATCACCACTGCCTCTTGTCAACTTACACTTGCTCAGTTTTGTAAATAGTAAATTATTTTCACTATTATGGCTACGAACACGAGACGGAGAGAGTTTTCTGTTATGTTACTCGACCTAAACCTGAGGGCTTCACATTGTGTGATGGATGTTGTCTTCAGTGTTTGTAGTTGTAGTCTGGAACACAGGTAGTCCACTACAGGGATCTGAAGTACAGGGGCGTGTGGAACAATTGGGCCCTGACCAGTTTAGGCTCAGTTACTTGAATACTTGTTTGAGGCAATGCTTTTTACTCTTAAATCTATTCAAAACATTTAGCTTCAAACTATCTAGAGAAATGAAACAACTTGGGGATCTTACTGTGAGATAAACATCACACTTGGTTGTGTGTTCTCCTATTACAGTATTTAATGTAGCCAGAAGACTATTGCATCCAGTTTTAGCTTCAGCCACTTAATTAATTAGATCTCCTGTAGATGGCAGTGCAAGACAAGTAACATGGTACCTGACTGTCTTCAGCGACATGTTACTCTCAAGGGTCAGAGAGTGAAGTATGAATTAACAAGTGGCCACCTCTTAACAATTGGACATGGCCTATGGATGCCTGGAGGTGAATAATGTTCATGTTTGTATTCAAATTGAGAACCACTGGATATCAAAATGTTACAGAACGCTAGCCTACAGGACTCATACTTGCATGGCCTTAACAAAATCTACTCCACAAGTGGAATTATCCAAGTGGATAATGTTATCCAATCTCGAGTATCACTGCCTGAGACTCAAAACCGCAACCGCAATCCCCAACCTTGTAAACAGATTAGTCTTTGGGCTTGTGGTTAGATGCTGGTTTCAGTGCAGAATGCCTGTAATTCAATCCCCACATGTAGCACACTATAACAATATGAATGTTAACCAGTCTCAATATGCCACATTTATGAAACTGACTTTGCTATTCAGTATCTTCATTCACCATTGTTTTCATAGGATAAAACTTGTTCAAACTAGGTTTTTCACTTCCACTATATTATGTTTAGATAATATCCCTCCCAGATAGGACTGGTAAGAACTCACACAGCGTACCAGAACTGGATATCCAAAACAATATTTTAATGTATCTGCGGTAACTTGATATGTTCCTTCCTGGGGGGTATTTCAGAAAGCAGGTTTAGTGAAAACTGTCTAGCCCTGAGATTGAATTGGTTTGAACTGAATTGAATCTCAGGGTTTGCAAACTCAGAGTTTTCACTAAACCCGCTTTCTGGAATACGCCTTTGCTGTTTACCAGAAAAAGAAAAAGAAATAATGGTAAAAAAAAAGAAAAAGATTATTGGAGCCAGATTTGGGTAAATAATCTTAGCAAATATGTTTTTAGACAAGGTCCTCTTAACTCATAAAGCTCCACAACTCTCGTTACGTAAATATAATTTGTCTCTAACAATCAACATATTCTGTCCTCCTTCTGTTGTTTTGTTTTGACCATAGATACCTGTGTTGAGTTTGATAAAAGGAATGTGTCATCCAACTGGACAGTCCCAGTGAACGCAACATCCCCTGCAACTGAATTCTGGGAGTAAGTTCCATCTACTTTAACCAGCACTTGGCTCATAACCTTCATTAATAAATCCCAGGTAATCACAAGTGTTGTTTGAGTTTATTGTAACAAAAGTAGTTAAACCCTGAGAGACTTAAATTCATTTGAGAAGGTTTATTGAAATGTTTTTCTAGGGCCAACACAGAGATGACGGTTGACCCGATGCCCATATATGGATCAGATGTGATCATTTTCTCAGAGGACGTTAGATGGGGCTGTGTGCCAATCAGGCATAACTTGTATACTTAAAGGACCATACCGGTCTAAATATGATTTGAGCTGCTTAAACTATTCACCCAACGTATATCACATTCCCACAATCAATCTTCTGAAGCAAAGCTCACGATAAAAGATATTTGCATTTTCATGTTCTACTTACATTTCCAAAGTTGAACGCGATGGCTTTAAAACATATTTTTAAATTGTTCCCTTGTTGCACTGACAAACT
Organism: Borostomias antarcticus; assembly: GCF_949987555.1. Classification (NCBI taxonomy): domain Eukaryota; kingdom Metazoa; phylum Chordata; class Actinopteri; order Stomiiformes; family Stomiidae; genus Borostomias; species Borostomias antarcticus. The sequence continues at coordinate 5,230,534 of NC_140244.1, forward strand.
CGCCCCAGTTAGTTTCAAATGACTTTCATTAGTTTTATTTTATACTATTTTCGTTTGAATCCATTGAACTCCTGCGCTATATTCTCTAATCCACCTATGCTAGATTCTCTACCCAGCGATCCTAGCAATGGCTATGTAAACAGGAAGAACGAAAATAATAGCTACTGAAAATTATTTGAAACTAACTGGTGCGAGTTTGTCAGCGCAACGAGGGAACGATTCAAAAATAGGTTTTGAAGACATCACGTTCAACTTTTGAAATGTAAGTAAAACGTGAAAATGCAAATATCTTTTAACGTGAGCTTTACTTTGGAAAATGGATTGTGGTAATGTGATATACGTTGGATGACTAGTTTCATATTTAGTAATAATCGGGGCCAAAGTGCTCAGAACCGGTGCAGGACCAATATACAATAACTTTGATCAACAATAAAGAAGGGTCCGCACTCAAAACTATGTTTATGCTCTTTTAATTCATAATGGTGGACAGACCTGACAGACGCGTTTCAGCTTTGCCTTCTTCAGTGAAGAAGGCAGAGCCGAAACGCGTCTGTCAGGTCTGTCCACCATTATGAATTAAAAGAGCATAAACATAGTTTCATAATTAGACCGGTATGGTCCTTTAATATGAGTGGCCATTGGTTGTCACTGATAGCAGTGAATTGCATGTACATGTAGTTGGTCTTCCTGGTTGAACTTACGCCAGGACGGATTCAGAGGGGTCATGAAATGTTAGATTATAGATAGATAGAAGCCTTTATTTAGAGAGGGAAGAACATGAGAGTTGTGTTCATTGATGTTCATTTTATCCATGATGCTCCTTATACCTGGAACACTAAAGCTTGAGGTACTTCCTTCAGTCGCAGAGTTTAAATCCTTAGCTCTTGGCATTTGCACTTCAACCTGTAATTGTTTGTAATTATTATTATTATTATTATTGTATATTGTATTTGTTCTGTTGTTATTTGTGTATCTGTGTGAACTCGTCAACACTGTAAATGAGGGAAACCTCAGTGCTTTACGAGTATAAATAAAAGTTTGAAATGAAATTAAAATGTGCCCTATTTACAAACAACATACCATATACAGTAATTCAAGTGGTTTAACTCTCCTTTCAGCACAATCAGACATCTATAATATGAACTATATAGTATATATTTGGGGATATTTGTTGATGAAAGGTGCCGATCTTAGGTCCTGAAGTGAAGGTATTTCACTAACTGTCATATCACAACAGAACCACTGTTTGAATGCGGGTTGCTAGATCACCAAAGAGTGTGACTGTGGACTGGATGCACTATAACAAAGTATTTTCATACAGAAACCCCAAATGTTTGTTTTTTTATGGCTAGAGATCTCTAGTGAGGCTCTACTTCCTCTTATAGCCTACAGGTTGAGATAACTATCTTTTGAGAGAGTTCATTTAGTATTATCACAAAATTGCTCAAGTGTGTTGAAATGTTATTTGCTTATTTTTTCAGGAAAAGAGTGTTAGGCATCTCTCAAGGAATCAACCACATCGGTAGTCTTCGCTGGGAGCTGGCCTTATGCCTGCTGCTGGCCTGGATACTGTGCTACTTCTGTGTCTGGAAAGGAGTGAAGTCTACAGGAAAGGTATGACGCTTTGCATGCTGGTTAGCTTTTATTGTGAAGGACTGACAATTCCAGTAGATCAATCGGCATCTGTCCACGTTTGTATCACGTTACAGAAAACACATGTATTTGGCTTGCGTGACAGACCATCAAACTATTACTGACTGATGACGTCTACCTAAACTCTGTATGGCTGGAAAATACAATGAAGATGTATGAGGTACAATAACAATGTATGAGGTAACTGACTGACACTGTTCCCTCCCAGCTGAGGTGTGAAGGTAGTATCCACTGGCAAGGTGTGCAGCTGTAAAAGTGCTGTAACACCAGAACCCCCCCCCCACCCCCCTTCTACCCTGGGGATTAATGTAGTGGATTATTTACATAAATTATAACTACATCACAAAAAACGAACAGCACTTTCATTGTTAAATATGATCTAGCAGAGATTAATTACAAACATTTATCATATGTATCATATATATTGTTTGGAATTGAGATAACGTCAATATATGTTAATAAGTTATTAAGTAAAATGTTATTTCTGAACTGTTTTTAAAACCCCAAAGATGTCCTGGGTCAATTTGACCCGAACAAGTCCAGAGGGTCTAAAATGTCTACAAAATATCTCTTCTCTTCTCTTCTCTTCTCTTCTCTTCTCTTCTCTTCTCTTCTCTTCTCTTCTCTTCTCTTCTCTTCTCTTCTCTTCTCTTCTCTTCTCTTCGCTTCTCTTCTCTTAAACAGAACACACTTTTTTCCAGATCTGTTCCCAGCTAGCCTCATGAGGCCTCCTGATCTCACGGGCTTGTGGCTTGGGATCCGTGTAGAGAAACAGAACGTGATCTCGCTGGATCTGGGTGGTCCAACAAGATGGCCCATTGCCAGTACCCATGATCAGAATGTAAATAACAACGTATATGTTTCGGGTTGATAGGTGGTCTACTTCACAGCCACCTTCCCCTACGTGATGCTGGTGGTTCTCCTGGTCCGCGGACTCACTCTCCCAGGAGCGGTGAACGGGCTGGCGTTCTACCTCTATCCTGACCCGGCCCGGCTAGTGGACCCGCAAGTGAGTAAGGAGGTGGACGCCAGGTAACACACTCGACTCACATGGCATGAGAATCAGCGCCCGGCTTTAAGGGCCAAGTTCCCGCTCTCGCGGTCGGTAACGAAAACGTGTCCTCCGGTGTCCTGTTGTAGGTCTGGATGGATGCAGGGGCTCAGGTGCTTTTCTCCTTCGGCATCTGTCAGGGGAGCCTTACCGCGCTTGGCAGCTACAACCAGTTTAACAATGACTGCTATAAGTAAGTATGACAGTGACTTTGCTGTCACCGGGTGTCTGTCACCCGCATATGGGAGGGGCATAGGGGCGGCTGTAGCTCAGTTGGTAGAGCGGGTCGTTCAATGATCGAAGGGTCAGCGGTTCGAAATCCCAGCTCCAACTGTCCACATGTCGGAGTGTCCTTGAGCAAGACGCCTAACCCCAAATTGCTCCCAATGAGCACGTTAGCACCTTGCATGGCAGCTGCCGTCATTGGTGTGTGTATGTGTGTGTAAATGGGTGAATGAGAGGCCATTGTAAAGCGCTTTGAGTGCCGCGAAGGTGGAAAAGCTCTATATAAGTGCAGTCCATTTACCATTTACCATATCCACTCTTCTGTAAACTATGCAGTCTCCTGACAGCTTCTGCTCGGTCCTGGGAGTGTTGGACTCTCTGTGGTTCTCAGGGCACAGGTGTTGTTTCTGAAAGGAAATTCTTTATCCAGGCCTATCCTGGCAAGATTGACAAGAACTCGGCTAAGACAAGTTCCATTCAGCAGTCTCAGAGTTTGCCGATTCCTTTTCTGTACTCTCTGCTAGTCCTACTCTCGTTTCTAGTTTCCTGAACTATCAAATAAAGTTATAACACTAAATATCCTGTTTGTGAATTTTGGGCTGACATTGCTTTCTTTCAGGGACACGTTTGTGCTCTGTTTGGTGAACGGTGGCTCAAGCTTTATAGCTGGCTTTGCCATCTTCTCTGTCCTGGGCTTCATGTCGTATGAACAGGGCGTGCCCATCTCTGAGGTGGCGGCGTCTGGTAAGAATAAGAACCCTGCTGGCTGCTATGGACCAGTAGCTCGACTTCAAAATGTCTTGAAGCGATAGATACAATTAAAGAGGAATATGAAATAAGCGATTATATCTCATGATTAAAGTTGGTGTACGTTTTGGTAATACGAGGTAACATTACCTCAGAATCTGTGTATTGCGACAGGTCCCGGCCTGGCGTTCATCGCCTATCCCCGCGCGGTGGCCATGATGCCTGTTCCTCAGCTATGGGCCATCTGCTTCTTCATCATGGTCATCTTGCTGGGTGCCGACACACAGGTTAGACAAAAGATGTTATCTCCATAAGTTATTGACAATGAAGGGAGATAAACGCTTTTTTACTCTACCGCTTCCTCAGTCTGTCTCTTGTTGTGTTGTGTATTGCTGTGTTGTTCTATGTTTTGCTGTGTCGTGAGCTATTCGATACATAAAATTTCCCCAAGGGGATTAATAAAGTATCTATCTATCTATCTATCTATCTATCTATCTATCTGTCTGTCTGTCTGTCTGTCTGTCTGTCTCTTTCTCTCTCTCTCTCTCTCTCTCTCTCTCTCTCCACTGTTTCTTCCTCCTAACAGTTTGTCAGTCTGGAGTGCCTGATGACATCAGTAACAGACATGTTCCCTACGGTGTTTCGGAGAGGTTACCGCCGAGAGTTGCTGCTGCTTGGCCTCTGCTCTGTCTGCTTCTCCCTGGGTCTTCTCCTGGTCACAGAGGTCAGCGTCCTCCATGGCAGACATCACAATGAAAAGAACATAAACATGACATAACCTCAAAAAGTGGTCGGATGTTAAAGTAATGCCATGCATTACTTGGCATGCATTGTAATTACGGTAATTGCATTACTGTAATTACATTCCGTAACTTGTGATGAATTAGAAAGATGAAGTACCTGTAGATAAATATGCTTATTAAAATAGTGGTAATTTTTCCTGTCAGTTTCGAGATTGAGTCATCAGTGCAAAAAGACTTATTCAGTGTAGCACTTATATTATTATTATTATTATTATTATTATATTTGTTATTCAGTTTATAGTTTACAAAATATTTGAGATCTAAGAACCTCTTCCCTCCTCTCTTTCAGGGTGGCTTGTATTTCCTCCAACTTTTTGACCATTATGTGTGCAGTGGCAACAACCTTCTCCTTCTCTCTGTCTTCCAGTCAATAGCAATTGGTTGGATTTATGGTGAGCAACCAGTATTCGTGGCCAGTCAATTCATGGATTGTGTGTCTCCTGAAGGGTCTTTTTTTGGTTTTCAGTTTTTTAAAGACCCAAGCTTATATATACAATACCCTCAAATAGCTGTAAAACTTGAAAATTCTTTGTCTCAAGATGACACCCTCATAATCCATTGCTGAGTCTTGACATTTCCTCTGCTCAGTATGACCTTCATGTCCTATTTGGCTTCCAATCTTTGTTCTCTATCACTCTTCTTAGATAAGTACTCTCCCTTTAAGCTTGATCGACATTGGGGTCCCAGGGAGAAGACTGTCCCTTCATAGCCACTCCAAATCCTAACATCAATGCCTTTCTTGTGCAAGAACACAAGAAAATACTATGTCTTTAGTTAACAGAAATTATGTCTGATTAATGATGCAGTAATGTTCCCCAGATAGATGTTGTGTCTTTAAGAATGCTCACTTGACACCGTTGCCGTTATGAAACAGATGTATGAACTGGAACAGGTTGGGAAGTATGGACATGAGGTGACTGACTGTATCCAGATAGCAAGCGGATGTGTAATAATTCTGGGCCATATATGGGCCGGAACTGAGCCACAAAGGCCAGATCTGGCCTGTATATGACCCAGATCCACTTGCTATCTGGGTAGTGAAGTCATGCCCACCGTCTCCCTCCCTCCCTCCAGCCGGGATAACCGGTGACAGCCCACCATCTGGAGGTGTCTTCTAAGGTCGGCACACCAAGGTCACGACCTCCTACTCTGTCCTCTACATTTACAGGTGCAGATCGTCTCTATGACAACATAGAAGATATGATAGGGTATCGTCCTTGGCCACTGATGAAGTACTGCTGGCTTTATATTACTCCTCTAGTCTGCATGGTAAGTGGATGGGTCTCAGATCATCAGCATACAACAGTATATCTATGGCCAGCTAAAATGTTTTGAATACTTTAATCTGTCCTCTTTTTTTGACCACCATGTTGGACATACACAGTAATACAATGTTGGTATGTTGTGTCTCCAATCAGGGTACCTTCATCTTTTCATTGGTGAGATACGAGCCTCTTAAGTTCAACAAAACCTACGTGTACCCAGACTGGGCCTTAGCCCTGGGCTGGTTCCTTGGGCTCTTCTGTGTTTTTTTAGTGCCCCTTTGGATCATTTTTAAAGTTTCTCAGAGCAAAGGGACAGTCTGGCAGGTGAGTCTTTTGAACAATATTTTTTTTGGCTAACCACTTTGATGCAAGTAATATGACCGTTTCACAAATATAAATATATGAATGATCCTGTTTGAGCCCATACCATTACACTAACGTGCTGTGTCCACCATTACACTTTCTCCTAAGCTAACGTGATCTGTCCACCAGTGTGTCCGTGTCGTTTCAACGTTTCCATGTCTCGGGCTCTTTAATGACGACTAGCAGCTGACTTGTTTATTTCACTTAAACATATTTCCACAGAGCCTGAAACAGCTCTGTCAGCCTGAGAGCAGTAAGGCCTTCAACCTGAAGACTCCTGAGCGATGCCCTTTGGATCCTGACAACACTCTTGTCCCTCCCAACAATGAGTACAGAGGAAGTGGTGTAGTTGAGCTTGATACAGTATGCAAATATGATAACTTGCTAGATAACTAGAAAGAATGTTAACACTTTATTTTATCTCTTAATCTCTTATATCTCAGTTTCAGCCGGTATTCAGAAGCAAACATTTGGTAACAATGTTTACGTTTACAAATTGGCCAATGGCATATATTGGTAAATAAGTCAATACATGAAATTCCTTATAGTCATTTTTCACACAAATGTATTGTTAGGGTTAGGTGTTAAACTCTGGGATCAAACTTGGGAGCCTTTGGTTACTGGTGGCACACCTTAGTCTTGCATAGCCAGACCTATCTCCACACTTCGTTCTGCTGGAGAAGGGTCTGGCTGCAATCCATTATCATTCTAAACAGTTCTAAACAGGGGCCAAAAAACACAGTGCTTCCTGATACTGTTAATACAAGTAAAGCTGATCTTGTAAATAACTTCAATGATTAATTTGTCTCCATTGAGGAAAACCTTTTTAACAAAATAAGACAACCTCAGGGTGCTTCATTTAAACATTATCTGCTAGGTAGCTACCTGAACTCATTTTTCATGAAACCAACTGATAGCAATGAACTTCATAAAATCGTCATGTATATGAAGAGCTCTTGTACAGCTGGAGCAGATATCTGTAGCAAAATCTTGAAAGTCATTGTAAATGAAATTGTGGAGCCACTTGCTCAACTCAACTTCTCTTTACGAAGTGGGGTTAGTGCCGAAAAAGGCAAAAATCGCAAAAATCGTCACAATATTCAAATTTGATTTTAAAAATGATATGAGCGATTATCGTTCTATATCTATATTACCTAGTCTCTCTAAGGTACTGGAGAAAGTAGTGTACAATAGACTGAGCAGCTATCTCAATAGGTAAATATTCTTGTTCTATCCCAGTACAGTTTCAGGAAAAAGAGCACAACCTGCATGGCGATTCTTGATCTTGTTGAAAAGATCAATGACAGCATTGATTAAGGCCACTCTGGAATTTGATTGTTTTTGGATTTGACATTTGATACTATTGATTTTATTGAATAAATAACATCACTATGGTATTAGAGGGCTAGCACTTGAGTTGCTCAGAAGTTACTTCTACTTCTAACAATACGTGAATATGAATGACCACAATTCCTCAAGTAATAAATATGGGGTCCCCAAGGGTTCAACTGTGGGGCCACTGCTTTTTATCCTATATATTAACGACTTGGTAAAAACATACAAGGTTCTGCACAAAGTTCTGTTTGCTGATGATATCAACTTGTTTATGTTGCACTCTACTTTAACTCCAAGAAATGTTAAATAAGGAGAGGAGTGGACATTTTGTTCAAACGTAACAAACTACCGTATCAGTTAATATCAGCAAAACAAACTCCATTGTGTTAGTTGTCTCCAACAAAACTCAAAGGAATTTTGAGCATATCTGTCTCAAAATAAATGGGCAGGAGATAAAAAGAGTAAATTTATCTCGTTGATGAATGTTTACATTTCAAATGCCACATTGATTTGTTAAAAAAAGGTATCTAAATATGTTGGTTTGTTCTTTAAACTACTTTCTTCCTCTCTCTTCACCTTGTGTCCTCTACAAACCCTATTTGAACCCCATGTAATGTACTGTAATGTTATATGGTGTAACACCGTCCTCAGTCATTTAAAGAAATAACAAATTCTTCAAAAGAAAATCATACTTAAAAAATCATCTTATCGTGGGTCGAAGCCAATGCTCCTAGCTCTGTTTCGTTGCTATGGTCTTCTAAGAATTTCTGAGTATACTGTCTTTCATAATGCATGTCTGATGTATCATCATGTTGTCTATAAATTAAATTACAGGTTGTGTGACCTCGTCCCAATCTGCCTCCCCCAGCACGCCCCATGACACTGGGAAAAACACCTTGTTACAGGTTTTTAATTTTAATTTTTTAAAAGCACGCTCAAATGCACCAGCTTGAGAGCCGTGTGCAGGGAACCACAGATCTGGAGCTCCATGACAGCTTAAAAGTGTTCATTGTCCACATTTAAGAAGAACCTAGAGAAACAACTTCTAATAACATATGATTAACTGATATGACTATGCACTTTAGGTCCTGGGATGGATGTATTTGTGACTTTATTTACTGTATGGCATTGTGTTTGTATGTATGTAGTGTCTGTTTAGTTTAGTATTTAATCGTGTGACTGAATGTGTGGTATGTATGTATGTATGTAGTGTTTGTTTGGTGATTGCTGTAATGTGTATGTGTGTATTTGTGACTGTATTTATGTAAGTAGCGTTTGTTTAGTATTTAGTATTCTGGGCCCCCTCCCAAAAGCTTTGCGTAGCTTATTTAGGGGACCTGATCACATGTTCTATCCCTACCTTTCTGCTGTGCGTTGTGACTCTCTGAGAGAGAGTGTGTGTGTGTGTGAATAAATAAATAAAAATCTGAGATGGGGAGAAAAAACACTGTATTTCTATAAACCAATCACAATCGTCTAGGGCGGCGCTAAGCTTGTTTGTTTCTTTTCAATGGTGCTCTTGCAAAATAGTGTCGGGAGATTGAATCTGATTGGTGCCGCTGGAATTGAGTGGCGCCAATGAGACGCTTATCTCAAAAGCCTACATCCTGTGAGTCAGATTAGGTATACCTCCACAGCTTGCCGCCTTGCGCTGCATTTTCTTTTATAATACAACTGTATTTCGTCAACATTAGTGACAAAAATGTCTGCTGCATTAAAATGAATTATTAATTTCGGTGTCTATGGCTAGTCACTGTATTTACTGTGATGGACGTACAGTAGAACTTGACCTACTGTACGTATGTGCAAAGTTTGGTGATTTTGGATGCATGGGAAGGCAGATTTCCGAAGAAAATATGCTATAACAAGAGGTGCCGGTAGCTCAGCTGCACGACCACTAATATTAAACCTTTAATTAATATTAAAATATTACTTCATATTAAAGCTACACGACATAACTTGGCACTTTGACGGCCCCTCTGGTCGTGATAAAATCGTCAGTTAGCCGTCAGCTGCATTCACTTCCATGTATTTCCAAATATTAAAATATGTTCGGTTTGCTGGCAAATGTCCTTCTCCAAATGTCCATGTGTCCTTCTCCAACTTTTTGTGGTTATTTTATTTTACAAACTATATTAACTACATGAAATTGAACATGACATTTGATTCATGATGGCATGACAACCATGTTGTGGACACTAAACTCTTAATTTGATTAAAACTTGAATATTCACTCACCTCATTCTGCCAGCTCTCTATGTTAAATCATACTGTAAACATTACATCAAGCCAAATGCCTGAACCTAGACTCCAGAACCTAGACCCATGACCTAGACTCCATGTTCTGATTTCTTGTGGACGTCTGGATGATGGAATGGGAAGCAATGCATAACTAAGCCTGTGCATGATCATTTACTAGTCTTTATAACCAAGCCTGTGCATGGAAGTAGGAAGGCGGAGCGATACTTCTTACAGTACCTACCTAATGTAGTGCCTGTGTTTACATTCGTAGGTAATGTGAAGTATCACTCTGCCTTACTACCGCCACAGAGAAAATAGGTAAGTAAAGGTTTCAACGATAGTTTGGTTTCAAAAATGATTGTACAATCACATCAATGCCCAAACAAGAGGCAGCATGGAAGCAGTTGAAAATGATCTCAATCAATCAACAACATAATGGCGGCTAAATTGTAAATAGGCCAAAATTATTACATATATTATTTATTAAATTAGACTATCCCTTTAATTCAAACATCTGAATACACAGACAGTAACTAACCAAAACATTTTTATTAGTAAAAAAAAATCAGACAAAATGATTTAAAAATGACTGTACAGATTACACACAAAAAAGAAAAAAAGTTTAGTATGATTTAACCGGCTACATTCGTCCGAAGGATTTTGATGTCATCAACAGGCCTGTCTTGAGGGTTGGTCTCCACCATGCCCACACGGCTGACCACCCCCATGCCCTGGCACACTCTTCCAAAGATGGTGTGCTTCCCGTCTAACCACTGAGTCGGACCCAGAGTCAGGAAGAACTGACTTCCATTGGTATCAGGTCCAGCATTGGCCATGGCTAGGATACCAGCGCCTGAACAGAAACACCAAAAATTAAAACAGGGGTATATCAAATAAGCAATGTAGCACGGGTCAGCCATCTTTAGATATCAGAATCAGTTTTATTAGCCAGGTAGCTTTACTAACATACAGAAATTCATTTTGGCCATAGGTGCATAACACTGATGGGAGACAATATTAAGACAGGGGCAGGGATTAGACAGGACAGTGCAAATGAACAGTGCATAATACAAAATGGTGTGTGTTGAGTGTATATACAGTATGTGTACAGAGTGTTAATGTGTGTCATAATTTTGCCTCGTATCCGTCTACTTACCTGTGAATTTCAGATCAGGGTGAATTTCATCCTCAAACTGTTTACCAAATATGGAGGCTCCGCCTCTGCCTGGAAGTAACACATAATGCACTTTTGAGTTAATCTTATATATCTGAGTGGTGGTTGTATTCCAGGGTGTCATTAGATAATTCCCAAATCAAATGAGAGATGTGAGGGAGGTTAGACCAAGATGGATGGCAAGTTTGTACAACAATTCAGTCAAATTGAATCCATGATGTCCTGAATAAATATCAAACTCCATATGATCCAAGCACCCCACAATAGTCAACTTCCTAGCTAGCTATCTGACCCACCTGTTCCGGTGGGATCTCCACCTTGCACCATGAAGTCCTTGATGATGCGATGAAACTTGGTAGTGCTGTAATAACCTCTTCTTGCCAGCTCAGCAAAGTTTTTGCAGGTTTTAGGGGCATGTCTCCAATATAGTTCAACCACAATCGTGCCCATTCTGAAACAAGATGACGAACGTTTTATAAATATTTTACGTTAATCTAGCTTTATTGATGTAGCGATCCGTTTGCGCTGGCTTGGTTTGATGAGTATCATCACTCTAATGGTGCATTCGTTTGTGGTCGGAGGTGGCAAGTCGCAAGTGGCAAAATACCTACCTCCGACCTGTGTGCATTCGAGCTATATACCATTATGGTGCGTTCGTTTGTGGTCGGAGGTGGCAAGTCGCAAGTGGCAAAATACCTACTTCCGACCTGTGTGCATTCGAGCTATATACCATTATATCACAGTTACCTAGTTATATCTAGTGCATTCGAGCAACTGGGGGCTGAGAAACATATCCGAATTTGCGACGAGGAAGTGCGAGTTCATGAGTTGTTTTATTTAATCATTCCTAGTAGCAAGTCGGAATTTGCCACCTCCCAGTTATAAACGAACGCACCATTATATCACAGTTACCTAGTTATGGTGCATTCGTTTATAACTGGGAGGTGGCAAATTGCGACTTGCTACTAGGAATGATTAAATAAAACACCGCATGAACTCGCACTTCCTCGTCGCAAATTCGGATATGTTTCTCAGCCCCCAGTTGCTCGAATGCACTAGATATAACTAGGTAACTGTGATATAATGGTATATAGCTCGAATGCACACAGGTCGGAGGTATTTTGCCACTTGCGACTTGCCACCTCCGACCACAAACGAACGCACCATTAGTGCTGGTATGCTCGGAAGCACACATGCAACAACAGCACTCACGTTAGCTAGCACTAGCCATTACTAACTTCGGTTAGCGGTAGCTAGTAGCATAACAACATGAGTAGTTAACATGAGAGAACTGTATTTGTTAAGTAGGCTAGTAAACACGTGTACACTATTCGGTCACTGTTCTCAGCACTAAAGTGCGGCTTCTTCTAGCCAGCCATTCACAGTTAACTAGACGTTATGCTAGCTAGCTACTAGCTCATTTAGCTACTCACGTTGTTTCCACCGCCACTGTGGGTGGCTGCCATGAATCCTGTGGTATGCCAGACATGATCGATTGCTATCTTGCAGTGTATCCTGTTTTAAATATGATTGGCAATAGGCTGTGCTACTAATGAACTTAAAGGAGAAGTTGATAACTAGCAAGTGTACAGTAGTAAGACGACACTAGCTAGCCTAACTACCGGCGAAGCGCAGACGCCTTGTACTTTGGTGGTTTCTCAGAGTTGGATACGGTTGGTATCCAACGTTAAATGTGCATTACCGCCACCTACTGAGCTGGAGTGTTACTAGCGACAGAACCGACTGGCCACAGCTCAGGCTACCTTCTACTGTAACTCCTACAGCTCAGTTTCCCTTGGAAAATAGAACAGAGAAATGCTTACAGCATGTCAAGCTGCTCCTCTGACCCCATCTCTGTGTAATATTCACTTTAAATATGTATTATTATTATTATTATTATTAGGCTATATTATTGTTGATTTGGCCTGTAGAGATACATCCACTGCCGTTAAAGTAGGCCTTTTTATCTTAATATATTATTTTATTTCTTTCATTATTGAGCCATTGTTGTTTATGTATTCATATTGTATTATTTGTATAGGCTTGTATAGGCTAGTGTCCGCTGCCCATACAGTTTTGCTTTGTACAGTATACTACCTACCACCACATAACACAGAAAAGCACATCTTCAGTTGCCACCAAACTGAATTTAAAAATCATCATGTAAATATTATAATTGTATGTTGCAACAAAATGGTCAATAATGCAGCCTTGTTTTGCTTGACTTAACCTTCAGTAAACCAGGAAACGTTTTGACATATAAATGAGATTGTTAGCCTGATTGAGAGTCCGTCTGTCTTCAGAGGGGATACATGTCAGCGATGGGCGTCAGGTCATTCAGGGAGCCCCTAGTATCAGGAAGGGCACTTTAGTACTGATGCTTTACTCTGTTGTGGTGTGTTTGGTGCAGCAAGCAAAGCTAAGTGTCTTACAGTCAGACAAATGGCAAATAAATAATTAATAAAACACTATTGATTGAGTTGAATACCTTTATTTAGATATAATCTGAACACTGTATGTAAACATCGTACAAAAACCCAACTACAACAATAATTGTTAAAAACAAAAGCGTAACTATTGCATGCAGTATATTCAGTAGCATTACTGCTGCTAACTTTAATATAGACTACTTAATGAAACAGTTCAATTTCTATTTCTAAAGTAGGCTACAATTTCAGAAAGTTGATAAAGAATACAGAGGTGTTCAGTCGTTTCCCAGAACTCTTGAGGGAAGCCCTTGATCTGTTTTCCCTGTGCCTGTTGTCCATTAGTTTACTTGTGAGAAAACCCAATGTCTTGATTCCTTATCTGCTTTCTTGATACACATGATTTTTTTGTTTCTGAAATGATTACCTCCGCATATTTTCATGGTTTCCGTGCTGGTGAACAACAGAGACAATTGTCAAACCATTGGCAGAAGTTATAGCTATTTTCTTCCTGGACTGAGAGAGAGAGAGAGAGAGAGAGAGAGAGAGGGGTGGGGGGTATGCTATAATGCTTGTTCTGTTTATTTTTCCTCACACAGATCTCAGGTGTCAGCTGCACAATATGCCACGCAGGTACAGGCTGAGCCAATCAGGAGCCAGCAGAGGTACCGCCTGAAACAGGAGGAAGTGGCTGCTCTGCAGGTAACAGTCACTTCACTGGTGTTCTTTAACCACAGGGCGGGGTGGAACATCTACACAAAGAACAGAGGGGAAATATAGGACCTTCACAAAAGGGGTGTGAGGGGAGGAGGCTAAAAGTGAGTTACCGACCAACCGTACCCTTACCACTGTCTGATATCAGCTGATCAGGATGACACTGGTTCCCAGTGGATCATATAGGGTTAATGTTGTAATGCCTAGGTTAAGGTTAAGGTTAATGCCAGTGTGTCATTATCCTTCATGGAATGTCCAACCTGTTAATGCTATAGTCTACTGGTTAAAACATGTTGAATATCCTGAGACATCAGATACCTGCTGAGGGTGTGAGCGTTGAACACGTGTCCCCTCCCCCGGTTGGTTGTTTTTCTGGTTGTGCTGTACGTGTGGCCCTCAGAGAGCATCATTACCAGACAGTGTTAGAACACCTGTGTACAGCCCAGCACTGCCAGGTAAGATGTACCCGGGGGGCCAAGGACACCTCAGTCAACAACAATATTACTCTATTCAACACGCTACTACTATTTACACTGTTCAATTCTTATCATATTACTCTATTAAACTCACACATTACACTATTAAACTCTTAACATATTACACTATTAAACTCACACATTACGCTATTAAACTCTTAACATATTACACTATTAAACTCTTAACATATTACACTATTAAACTCACACATTACACTATTAACCTCATACATTATTCTACTAAACCCAGGAAGGAAATTATTTAATTTAATGTTAATGCCATTTCAATAGCTTCCTACAAACCATCTGTTCATCTGAAATACAGCTTCTCAAACCGTATTTCACAACCTACAATCCACAACCAATAGAAATGTGGATATGTTTCATCGCTGGTTGTATAGGCTGTATTATAACCCACATATTACACAAACTACAGAGCATCTGTGATCCCCTCATTCTCTCTGTGACGTGTGCAGAAAGTCATCATCATCATTACCAGGCAGTATTAGAAATGACTTGACATCCAAAACTGCCCCGTAAGATGTAGATGGCCATCCAAACCCCTATGGCATGTACCGCTCAAGAGCAGTACACTACTAGTGTGCAAAAGACATGCAGTACATTGATAAATCATCATTGATAAATCATCACTTTGACTTGCTACTTGCACATGCCATTTGGTGTACTGTAGCTATCTAAATAAAACCTGGGATTCAGTCAAACCTTCTCACTGACATGCCCTCAGTGTTAATATAAGAATATAGAAACCCACCCAGATATGCCCTCTGTGTTAATATGACTAACCCCACCCAGACATGCTCTCAGTGTTAATATAAGAATATAGAAACCCACCCAGACATGCCCTCTGTGTTAATATGACTAACCCCACCCAGACATGCCCTCTGTGTTAATATGACTAACCCCACCCAGACATGCCCTCTGTGTTAATATGACTAACCCCACCCAGACATGCCCTCTGTGTTAATATGACTAAACCCACCCAGATATGCCCTCAGTGTTCATATTACTAAACTCAACCAGACATGCCCTCAGTGTTAATATGACAAGACAGGAACCCACCTGACATGCCCTCTGTGTTAATATGACTAAACTCTCTCAGACATGCCCTCAGTGTTAATATGACTAAACCCACCCTGACATGCCCTCTGTGTTAATATGACTAAATTCACCCAGACATGCCCTCTGTGTTAATATGACAAGACAGGAACCCACTCTGACATGCCCTCATTGTTAATATAACAAGATATAAACCCACCCAGACATGCCCTCTGTGTTAATATAACTAAACTCAACCAGACATGCCCTCTGTGTTAATATGACTAAACGCACCCAGACATGCCCTCAGTGTTAATATGACTAAACTCACCCAGACATGCCCTCTGTGTTAATATGACTAAACGTACCCAGACATGCCCTCTGTGTTAATATGACTAAACTCACCCAGACATGCCCTCTGTGTTAATATGACTAAACTCACCCAGACATGCCCTCTGTGTTAATATGACTAAACTCACCCAGACATGCCCTCTGTGTTAACAAGGCAGGAACCCACTCTGCCCTCTGTCTTCATTTTGGCACAGACTCAGCAGCTCTATAGACTCAGAGCGGCTCTACAGACACAGAGCATGCAGGTACCTTTATTTGTATAGCTTTGTATCATTTGGAAATTGTGTACTTGTAAATTATTTGTTATCTTTAGAGCACATCACGGAGCTGGCAGCAACATTCCACTGTATATTGTACACTGTACTTAAACACGTGACAAATAAATCTGATTCTGAATCAGCTCTACAGACTCAGAGCAACTCTCCCCAGACACAGAGCAGCTGTATCGGCCCTCCAGCGGAGAAAATGAGAGACCAAAAGGGGAAGAGAAAAACTATTGTAGGATAATGATTAAATGATAATGACTCAAGGATAATGACTCACTGATAATGACTCACTGATAATGACTCACTGATAATGACTCAATGATAATGACTCAAGGATAATGACTCAAGGATAGTGACTCAATGATAGTGACTCAAGGATAGTGACTCAAGGATAGTGACTCAAGGATAGTGACTCAAGGATAGTGACTCAAGGATAGTGACTCAAGGATAGTGACTCAAGGATAATGACTCAAGGATAATGACTCAAGGATAATGACTCAAGGATAGTGACTCAAGGATAGTGACTCAAGGGTAATGACTCAAGGGTAATGACTCATGAATAATGACTCAAGGATAGTGACTCAAGGGTAATGACCAAAGGGTAATGACTAAATGATAGTGACTAAAGCATAATGGCAAAAGGATGAAGACTAAAGGATAATGACCCATGGATAATGACTAAAGGATAATGACTCAAGGATAATAACTCAAATATAATTACACAAGGACAATGACTAAAGGATAATGACTGAAGGATAAAGATTAAAGGATGACTAAAGGATAATGACTCAAGGATAATGACTCAAGGATAATGACTCAAGGATAATGACTAAAGGCACATGTGGGACGCTAAAGAAAAAGAAGGAATTGTATAAAATCAATCAATGTGTGCTATCACGTATAATCTGTCCAGCATGTCTCTAATATATCCTTGCTGCAGTGACGGTGTGATAGTCTATTGTAAAATAGTCAGACCATCACAGTATCACAAAGTAAAAATAAGGATATTCTTGAAGAATAACTTCCAAATCTTGTATATGACAGCTTAACATCAAATTGGTCTTCTAATGTGTTGTTTGAATGTTAGTCTATAAACATTGCTTGTGGAAAAATCTGGTAACAGCATTCGCATGGTCAAGGACAAGTCCAACTTCCAGGGTGTGACACAAGACAGACAGAATTGAAACAAAGGACAGTGCCTGGTGCTTAGTCATTCTAACAAAATGGCTGTTCCTTAACTACACAAAACTAGGTAATGAAATACCTGACCTCTTACCTGAGATGGACCAATTAAAGCTTTCTTTCATCATGTGAGGAGAAAGGACATAAAAGCAGTGTCACACACTAAATATATTCCTTGTAAATTCCAACATACACAATAAAAATGTTCCTTTTCCACCTGTCGATTACTATTAATCAACAATCATCAACACATACATTCTAACTGCAAAGAGGATTAGCACTTTTGACAACTCACTGGTCATCTGCTCAGTTGAATGATGGGGAAAGCATACCCAGTCTCTTCATTCAAAAGCAAGTAAGAGCAAGCCTCACCAAAGGCCTCTTCTCTTCCCAGAGAAGGCAAGCATACAGCGTGTCCGTTGTACAGAAAACACTCTTCTCCCTCAACAGCCTCCATATTCTTTTCATAATTCAGTATGGAAGTAAAAGTGATACTGATTCTAAATAAAGCTTTTTTTCTATGCTCAGCTTTATTATTTGCATTCCAAAGCAGTCCTATTTGGACCACTGGTACAGTGCCTGCCCTAACTGGTTTGTCTGGTCAAACAATGGATGTTTGCCCGTTTAGCATTAGTAGCCTACTCTCCGTGGTTTAGATGAACACAAAGGAGGATTTGCTCAGAGCAGTACCTCAACAGGTGTCTCTGAGGTCATTGCAGTGCACCCTGTACGGTTTGCTTGTTTATCAGGTAAACTGTAGCATGGTAAAGACACACATACATGTTAAACACAGATTAGTGTTCTAAAGCTATTTTACGTTTTTTTTTCTTGTTAATGTTTTAAAGAAAATACATTTGACAGCCATAAGACTAGTAAACAATTGAGTTCTAATAATTAGAAGTTAGCCTCATCCTTCCAGTTCAAGGAGACAGAGCCCCTGATATCAGATACCGTGGTGTCGCCGGTCTGGTTTTTCTTCTTCCCTCCTCTGGTTGAATGGTTTCTTGCATACCTGTGTCAGACTCGAAGAGACCGAAGAGATCAGGTGATCAATTGAAGCCATGCCAGCAAACAGCAGAGGAAACATTGAAGTCCATTGGTAAGGGGCCTGACGGTGATGTTACTTTGTTAAGCTTTTAATTCAAAGAGTTGCCGTTTGTTTAAGTCCAGGTTTACATGTTCATCACACACCCCTATCCCAGTTCCTTTCCTTTGGTGGAACCAATCCCATTGCACCTTGTAATGGCAGGTGTGTCTCCTGAGCTGTGATTGGCTGTGTTGGCTGAAGTGTCTACCGGGGTTTGTGTGCCCATGCAGGTATGACATCAGTTTTACAGTCAAGAGCCACTCCCTACATGCACGGCTTCTCTTCCTTGTCACAAACACACCTTCCCAGCTGACCTCAAATAGTAAAAAAGATCGTATTTGCGGAGCACCCAGAAGAGAGTAATTATATGTATATTCCCTTCGTATCTTTGGCTCAACTGGCTAATGATCCTATTGTATTCTATACTGCACAGTTACTGTACATATGGATGTATATGGTCCCTGATATCCCTCTTTTTATGCTGCTACCCCTCCCCTTATCTAGTGTCTGTTTTGTTTCTCTGTATCTATAGTTTTTTTTTCCATTTTCTTTCAACCTTTCTGTAATTTTCAACTGCTGAAACGTCAAATTTCCCCCTGGAGGGATCAATAAAGTATCTTATTTTATCCATGATCGCTCAAACATCAACAATTATTTTAGATGACAGCAATTATCCATAGCTAGACTATAACACAGAAAGGCATTACTCTTTATTGGTTATTTATTCGTTAATTCGTTGGAATAGTAGAACTTCCAGTACGACACTGTCACTCCTAGCATCCATCCATAAATCTGTGAGTGGTGATTCCCCCAAACATACGTGGCTGTTTGGCTTCTGTTTGGCCAAGACATACAGACTTAAAACACATTGCATTTAGTTTCTAAACTTTAATCAACAGCCAAGTTCAAGAAATGTTCTGTTTCAGAAATGTTTGTACAATGCTGATAGTTCATTGTTTAAATGTGAGGGTTTGAGAGCTGACCGACGTGAGGTCATCTAAGGTCGTGGGGGAATAGGAGTACACAAGCATCCCAAGAACCAGTTTCAGCTCTGTTGTGCACTGCTTGGTGTAATTGGGCCCAACGGGATGTTTATGTGCCAGGTGAGGTGATGCTAGGGGTTCAAATGGCTACAGCAAGAGTCCCACGAGAGCAGGTGCACCTGTGAAAATCAGGACCAAACAAGTTAATTACCTCCGCCCCAGTGACAGCGCAGGGCAAGAGGTAATGTTTTCGGTGGAGTGTGTGGGTGGGTGCGTGCGTTTGTCTGTTAGCAGGATTACGCAAAAACTATGGGACCGATTTTCACTAAACTCGGTGGAAGGGTGTAGCATGGCCCAATTTAGAACCCATTACATTTTGGAGCGGATCTGAAGGACAGTAGGACCACCCAAACACATCCGGTCATTCACCTCCATTCATTTTTTGAACCAGGATTACGCTTAACTACCAACAACAAACAACGAAACTTAGAACGAAGCCAGCTACATGTGTGAAGGTACTAGAGATATGGGGTTTAGACTGGGTGTGCGGCGTAGAGCCCGGAGTGCACTGCTTTGCCCCCCACCAGCTGTGACCAGAGGGAGGCGCCACAGAGCCAGCCAAATACAGACACCCATTCACCTCCAGTCACATTGACCTCCACCCCAGTGAATAACGGTATGCGTTCACAAGCCTCCATTCATTTATTGGACTAGGATTACGCACAAACTACTGTACCAGACTGCTTTTTATGAAGGGGTGTAGTATGGGCCAATTTAGAACCCATTCAATTTTGGCATGCACAGAGCTACGAAATGCATTCAGGGGCAGAGGTCTGTGAGCACCATTTCTAGTTACAACTTGCTTTACAAAGATCAGAATCAGTTTTCTTGCCAGGTAGGTTTTGACACTAGGAATTTGTTCTGGTCAGTTGGTGCATAACACTGATGGGAGACGATATTAGACAGGGTGCAAGAACAAGACGGGACAGTGCAAATACAGGATAGTGAAAATTAACAGTGCAAAATACAAAATGGTGTGATGTGTGTATTTACAATATGTGTACAAAGTATTAACATGTTCAAAACCCTAACCCCTTTAATGTTATAACATTTTGAACATCCTAACCATAAACACTTTCATATGATAACATATTGAAAGAGAATTGGTTTGGATGGTGCATGCATTTGTATCTCTTTCAACTATTAATCATCTTCAGCCAATCAAAAAATGTTCACGAGCATACTTTTATTGCATTTTTTTTTCCTTACTGGAGAAGGCATCGGAATTCAAAGCACTTCAATTGGGAAGTGAGTATAACCAGATGGAGGAGGAAGTTGAGCAGGTGTGCAGGTTGTGTAGTGTGTGGGCGGAAACAAGTCTTGTGCATGTAAACAGGAAGTGGAGAATCCGCTTCCTCCTTGACTAGGCCTACCTCCAGTCTAACTGGGTGGGTGAACGCTCCTCTGCTTACAGACATCAATCCTGAATATCATAAACTTGATTTTGCAAGGAAGGGAGGAAGAATGGTTGTATTTATGATGATTTTAAACTAGAACAAAAAGTTTATTTGCCATGTGTATCAAGTACAGGTACATTGGAATTCTTGTCATCGCTTATCCTTATAGTGTCTTATCAGCACTAATCAGTTCCTCATTCCACTCCGAGGTAGTAAGCTAGACATTTAATGGTTCCCACACTGGCAATTTACTATCAGTATTACTATCAGTTTATCAGTATCATCCTCATCTACTTACCCCATCTGACCATGGATGACTGCATCTGTGACACCTGAATTCAATGATTAAGAGATGCGTCCCAATACTTTTGTCCATATAGTGCATCTTGTGCTGCTGGTAATACATTGTTGTATGTGGGAGCTGGCCTTTGTTCTTTGGGTTAGTGTTGTGCACCCATCAGTGGAATACTCAGAAACTTGGCCAAGAAACTGTTCCTTCCCGACCACCCCCCTAATAGCATGCATAACTGACCACAGCTCTCTCAAGTGGTTGAGCACCAACATCAACTCCTTGGCTCAAAGGCTTTCTCTGTGAAATGTTGACAAACCCATCTTAACTTCTGTCTGTTCTTGCATTTTGGCGCCATCTAGTGGTGATTACAATGACCCACTACTCATGACTGCGTCTGTGTGTGTGCTTCTGCGTGTGCATAATACAGGAGATGAAAAAAAAGTTGGAGCATGCAGCCAGCACGTGGCCAAGCATGAGAGACTGGTCCGTCTCATCCAACCAGGTGAGGATGTGGGTTGAGGAGGAAGGAGAGGCCTGTTTCACGAAGACAGGACTCTTCGGATTTTATTATAATGTAACCAAAGTCTATTTGATTTGATTGATTCATTGTTTTGACTGGAATACTTGATTGATTGATTGATTGATTGATTGATTGATTGATTGATTGATTGATTGATTGATTGATTGATTGTAATGTGCTGTGTGTATGTGCGTGTATGTGTGTTTTTTTTTGCGTGTGTGTGTGTGTGTGTGTGTTGTGAGAGAGAGTGTGTGCATGTGTGTATGTGTGCAAGTGGTAGCCTACATTTTTTGTGATGCAGAACAATTGAACAGAGCATAGTGTGAACAGAGACTGGTCTGTAAATGTTTTTAGTTTTAAGAGTTTTATTCAAACCTGACCCTTATAAATGCTAAGCATGAATTGTAGTTGTAAATGTATAATTGACTGTGACGGCGCAGTATTGCTGTGGGCATTGTGTGGGAGGTGGTGGGCAGAGGTAAGCCTTTGTAGGGAGCAGTCAGGTAGCACAGAGGGAGACACTTGAGAGGCTCTCACATAGGTGCATAGAGGTCAGAGGGTTATCACCATGGAGATACACTCCACGGGAAATAGCCTACTGCAACGGCCAGCTACAGACCTTTTCCGATTCTTATGAATTCAAAGTTTCTTAAACTCAGTTCCCCACCCAGATAGCAAGCGGATGTGTAATAATTCTGGGCCATACATGGGCCGGAACTAAGCCACAAGGGCCAGATCTGGCCTGTATATGGCCCAGATCCGCTTGCTTTCTGGGCAGTATAAAGAAGGTCATGGACCAGAGCAGATTGAGACACCAGTCTGCATGCTGAAGAAAAAACAAACAAACAGCTATATTTATGATAAACTGTTTTATTTTAATAATGCTGCAGCAGGCCTAGGATGGGACCTTAAAACTGCAATCACTGATCACCAAAGGAAAACAATCTTCTTAAATAGTAAAATAATATGCAACAATAACAAGTCACAGGAAACTCAGTTTAAGATTATACATAAATTACAAAGTACCCTATACCGTAGGAGCAAATATGACCATGACTGTTCTGGTGTAGGCTTTGTGTAAGGCGTGAGCAGCACATTGGTACCTACAGTATGTGCACTTAATGTGGCTTTGTCCTGAAATTCATTCATTTTGGGCTGAGATTGGCAATCAAGTATCGTCCATAATAAACTATCCTATTGAGCTCAAACCTCTACACTGTATCCTAGGGCCATATGCAGCCACAACTGAATTAAACAGACACGAGAGAAGTCTTAGTATTCTGTGGTAATGTTACAATCCTGCAGCCTTGGCTGGACAACGTCAAACCATCTGTGGCAAACTGGTTCAATAATGTGCTACAACTCCTCCCACTGGAATGGCTCACACTCGCTCTCCAAGGAGACATGGATGTTTTTTTCTGTCTGGAGCCCTATATACACTTCACCCATGACCCCCCTCAGGATTTATTTATTACAGCTATAGCAGGTACACAACTCACCCATGACCCCCCCAGGTTTATTTATTTATTACAGCTATAGCAGGTACACAACTCACCCATGACCCCCCAAGGTTTATTTATTTATTACAGCTATAGCAGGTACACAACTCACCCATGACCCCCCCAGGTTTATTTATTTATTACAGCTATAGCAGGTACACAACTCACCCATGACCCCCCCAGGTTTATTTATTTATTACAGCTATAGCAGGTACACAACTCACCCATGACCCCCCCAGGTTTATTTATTTATTACAGCTATAGCAGGTACACAACTCACCCATGACCCCCCCAGGTTTATTTATTTATTACAGCTATAGCAGGTACACAACTCACCCATGACCCCCCCCAGGTTAATTTATTTATTACAGCTATAGCAGGTACACAACTCACCCATGACCCCCCCCAGGTTAATTTATTTATTACAGCTATAGCAGGTACACAACTCACCCATGACCCCCCCCCCCCCAGGTTATTCATTCTTTCATTCATTCATATCCATACATAGCATGTGCAGTACAGTACATAATCCATCCAGACGTTTATCTGTCCCATCCCAGCTCAATTGTATACTTATAGAAAGGGTACATATTGTTTAATTTGTGTTAATTTGTAAAAGTGTAATTTTTGTAAATTGTAAATTTGTAACTTGCAAATCTATAATTTGGAATTTAGTATTAGAGTTTATCTGTGGCATAATCCTGGAGCCGGCAGCAACATTTCACTGTGACTGTACACCGTACATTACATGTGACGAATAATAGGAATCTTTAATCTTAAAAGCGCTATACAAGTGCAGTCCATTTACCATCATTCAAGAGAATACAAGGTTTATAGCAGTACCTTTCTTTCATTGTGTTGCTTATGAAACAATGTATTATCTGTAGTTATGTTGTTACCACTTCTATGGTACTGTGAGTCCACAGCCTGCTGTATCCCACACCGGGCCTCTGGCTGTGGCCCCAAGGTCAGCTCAGGCTACTTAAGAGCCTGCTGCGCTCAAATGATGGAACCTCCCTGCGTCTTTGGCTCTAAAACACAGGCTTTAATCATCTAACTCACTATTAAGCTGCACTCAAATAACATTGTTGTGGGAGACCGTCATAGAACAAGAATAGAATATTGTGAAATATAACATACAGCATGACACACGTATGACTGGTCCCAAGAGGTAAGAAATACCTGAGAAAGCATTGAATCAGGTGTAAGTGATACACACAGGACACAGGAATTATTACTGACATTAAACACACGTTTGGTATCAGAGGAACAGGATCAAACAAGATAGAGATAGATAGATACTTTAATGCATAGGCGATTTTACCCTCTGAGAGTAGGGGGGGCAACATTTTGACGTGAGGAAAAAAAAAGAAAACAGTTCTGCCGTCTCGTCCCATCTATTTACGAAGAATACCAGTTGTGAACAGTATGCTAATAAGAAATCTGTATGACAATTCAATATGTACAACGCATCAAACTTCATCTAGACACCACGAGCATGTCAATATGACTTTATGACCGAGCACTAGGCCATACCCAACATCACAACATCAAACTGCAACTGCCTGCTGGTGCTAGCTTCCTCGCCGATGGTGATGTTGCTAGTGCTAGTGCTAGCTCCGATAGCCTCTGGAGCACTTCTGCATTCGATTGCACCTGCTGCGCTGTCATTTCGAGTGGTAGCTTCTTCATTAGCATTGCCAGATTTTATTTTATGAAGAAGTGGTATATTGTTTTATAGCTCTTTTTGCCATTATGAGCAGGTTGGCTAGTTGTAGCTTGTTGAGCACTGAGCAGTACAGTCAGATCTCATTTTTTTCGACGGACGAGTTGTGCCATTAGTGGATTATGAATATATATATATTTTTAAAGGTAGCCTAGTTTAAGTAATAAATACACTTTTAAAATGAATGCTGATCTAACACAAACTGGTACAAACCACAATTATGTATTTAATAATTGTGTTAATTAGTAAAAAAAAAAAAAAAAAAAAGTTTTTATTTTTTTTATTTTTAAGAATCTGAGCAGAGTTGGGCTGTCCAATCAGGGGGGGCACTTGCTCAAATCCTGACTAATGGGCTAGGGTTAGCGTTAGCTAATGCTCACATTAGCTAATCCTAACGTTAGTTAGTGAATGCTAACGTTACGTTTGGAGGTTTCAGATGTATTTCAATTTTAACTTAATGTTGAGCATGATCAATGTGACATTGTTCATACATTGATTAGTCTGTAATCTTGTGTCTGGCGTTATTTAGCTAGTGGGCTGATGCTTGCATCCATGTAGTGTCACAACCCCGAGACGTTCCTGGGGGCTTGGTGAGAGCCAGCTACAAACCTTGGCTGGTCATTAGCTGGTATTGCTAGATTTACCAGGTGGCCTAGCCCACCTGTCTTGTCAGTCTCCCCGTGACTGTCAGTCTTAAGGGGGCGTAACCGTAGGACCTTGTCTCACTGCTGCTTGCGGCTTTAATTTGATTTTATTACACATTTTATTGCACAAAGTCTCTTAGTTCACGCAGCTGATTAACGTGTATCAGGATACAATAGAGATTCGCAGGCCAAGAATGTTCAGAGACTTTATTCTCACATGAAATGAAAAACATAAAACAAGCACACACTGAATAAATACTAACACCCACATAGCCACCCACCTGGTAAAGACACAGATGGTGGTGGATGATAACATATGTGGACGTGCTGAAGAAAAGGACTGGCTACATTAATAATGAACAGCTCTGGTATACTGGATCGGCATGTGTGGAGAGGTGTCATCTCAATAGACTGAGCTGTCCCAGCGGCCTTGACATGATGTTGGTAGGTAGGTAGGTAGGTAGGTAGGTAGGTAGGTAGGTAGGTAGGTAGGTAGGTAGTTAGGTAGGTAGGTAGGTAGGGTGGGTGGGTAGATGGACACGTAGGTAGGTAGGTAGCTGGGTAGGTGGATGGGTAGGTGGGTAGGTAGGTACTGTAGTTGCAAAGGAAGGTGTTGGTCGGTCATTGTGGGGTTATTTGTTATGTCCTGAAGGGGTCCTAAATGGGGTCAACTATTGGCCCCAACTGTCTGCCAGTCTGTAGAGACACCACTAGATGCCACCGGGTTGGATAGGCGAGTAGACGTCACAGGGACGGGGCCGTTTCCCCATGGTGGTTGAGTAGGACGGGCTGTGTCAGATGCCCTCTTCACCATACAGTACGAGTTGGCCTTTCCTTGAATCTTTTTTTTCAGAATTGTCTCAGGAAAATCTGCTGTCTGCTCATTAATCAGACGGACTAAGGACGATGTTGACGTGGTGGATACCTTAGACCTTTCGCCCTTGCAGGGAGAGACACCGCTAGATGCCACAGGGTTGGATAGGTGGGAAGACACCAAGGGGGCGTGGCCGTTTACTCTACTCACCGTTGAGAACGGCGGTTTGGTAGACGAGGCTGTGTTAGACGCCATCTTAGCCAGACAGTCCGAGCTGGAAGTGGGCATTCCTGGAAAGACTTTTTCCCACCGATTGTGAACGTTCCTCCAACAGAGATCCTGCTTCCTGTCGTGGTGTGGGACAAGAGGCCTTTCCTGGTGAAACGCTTCAAAGAAGGCACACTTTCTTTTGAAGGCTTCAATAGAGGCACGACTCTCGTCACTGCTGGTCACCTGTTTGAGTGTTTAATTTATAAAGGAAATACCAGATGGATATTGAGGTCATTAGGCTTCACAAAGACAGAGCAACTTCTGTAATCATTTGATTTCTGAATTATTACAAGTACAATGAAACTTTGATTACCCACCTTAGTGTTTCCTTGGCTATTTCTCCATTGACCTAGCCAGGACACTATCAGGACCAAGGAGAGAGCAAACAAAACTCCCCAGCAGATCAGGACCAAGGAGACGCAAATCAAAACTCCCCAGCAGGGGAGTGTCACATCAAAATCTAACAGAGGTGGCTCATTCTGGAGCGTCGCCTCAGCAGGACCTTGGCTGCTTGAAATTAGAACCCTTATTAGGGTTCTAAAAAGAGAACTCACGAGCATATTGGTAAAGCTAAATCTTTAGCAACATGCCAATCTCATCGCAAACAAAGCACTGACGCTTGTCCACTTGTTACAGCTTTATATACCTTGCGGTTACGTGTAAATGTCACGTCATACGAACACCCGTGATGTCACAGACCGGATAGGAATCGCAAACACCGCACTGACGCTTACAGCTGGATATACCTTGCCGTTACGTGTAAATGTCACGTCATACGAACACCCGTGATGTCACAGACCGGATAGGACAGTGACTTGACGGAGATCCAGGCGGCCAACTAAATGAAGTATATGTTGGGCTAGATTGTAATAGATTTACACTATTTTCTTTTAGCCTACTACAATTAATAGATAACATCGCGAAGATCGTTTCACGAAAATTAAGGACACGTAAAGAGAACGGTAGCCTATATGTGACACATCAGCCACTCTCAGCTGGAAGGGTATCCCCCAATATTAAACTGTCACTCAACAGTAATGAGCTACCTATTTAATACACGCCCACATCCAGAATCAAATAGGAGCGCTTAAAAGGTTGGTCGGATAACAGCCGATGTCTCCATAGTGATGTCATTCAGCGCTACTGTCGCTTAATTGTCCACGTTTTCGATAGAGATGGGTAAGCATTATTGGCGATATTAAATGAGGATAATCGATCTCTATGAATCATTTATGTAGCCAGTGCCACCTTGTGGCTGCGGGTAGCAGCCCCTAAAGACATAAATGAGCGATAGGCAGCCACAGAAAAATAGCGAATAGTTCCGGCCGAGAGGAAAGGGCAGGTGCACACCCTTGTTACGCTCATGGCGGAAATGTTTGCCGAAGCTGTTCTACGGCGTCGTTGTGGAGTCTGTTTGACGCCTGATTAGGATTGGTATTGCACCGTTGAGTCCAGCATAGCACTAGCTAACGCTGCCTTGCAAAATGGACCAATTAGGGGGTTGGGGGTGTGTCACTGTTTTCAGAGGGGAGGCCCACATTGATGGAGTTTGGGGACCCATGCACTAGACCTATCTACAATGTGAAATGTGTGGGAGCCCAGTACATGCATTACTGCAAAGGGTCTGGAGGATGGTAGAGGTGTCTGAACACACTGCCTGGCAAGGTTTTATTACTGGGTGATTCAGAACAGTTGATAGTAAGCTTCAAAAGTGTTTAATGTCATGTAGTATATTTTTATACTGTACCATACTGTATTACATCAATACATATGTATTACTCTCATGTAGTAGTCATTTTATTAAGAATAAGGAATAAACTCAACTAGAAACTGTGTTAACTTAAGTAGTTTAACATGTGAGCAAAGCAGATGTCCTAAAGTCAACATTCCTTTGTCCCTGAGTCAATAAAGATAGCAGATGGTTGTCTTGGAAGTTTGAAATACACTGCAGTCATCAATGTGTACATGTAGGGTGGCTGTGGCTCAGGAAGTAGAGCAGGTCGTCCAATGATCGTAGGGTCGGTCGGCGGTTCAAATCCCGGCTCCTCCTGTCCACATGTCGAAGTGTCCTTGGGCAAAGACACTGAACCCTAAATTCAAATGAGGAGGCTGGCACCTTGCATGAGCACTGCCGCCATTGGCGTGTGAATGTATGGGTGAATGAGAGGCCAATGCAAAGCGATTTGGATAAAATGTACTGTCTGTACCTGACCTGAACGTAGCTTGGGCCCTCCCCCCTCCCCCACCTCGAGGACATGTACACTAGAAGATTCAAGACCAAGGCCAACAGGATTTTGAAAGACCCCAGCCACCCAGGAAATGGACGGTTCTCTCTGCTATGGTCCGGGAAGAGATACAGCACTCACATGGAGAGCTCAGTAAGAGCTTCTTCCCACAGGCCATCCTGCTCTTGAATGACTCATCTAACAGCCCCACCCCCAGGATTTATTTATTACAGCTATAGCAGGTACACAACTCACCCATGACCCCCCCCCCCAGGATTTATTTATTACAGCTATAGCAGGTACACAACTCACCCATGACCCCCCCAGGTTTATTTATTTATTACAGCTATAGCAGGTACACAACTCACCCATGACCCCCCCAGGTTTATTTATTTATTACAGCTATAGCAGGTACACAACTCACCCATGAACCCCCCCAGGTTTATTTATTTATTACAGCTATAGCAGGTACACAACTCACCCATGACCCCCCCCAGGTTTATTTATTTATTACAGCTATAGCAGGTACACAACTCACCCATGAACCCCCCCAGGTTTATTTATTTATTACAGCTATAGCAGGTACACAACTCACCCATGACCCCCCCCCAGGTGACAGCGCGAGGCGAAAGGTAATGTTTTCGGTGGCGTGTGTGGGTGGGTGCGTGCGTTTGTCTGTTAGCAGGATTACGCAAAAACTACGGGACCGATTTTCACTAACCTCGGTGGAAGGGTGTAGCATGGCCCAATTTAGAACCCATTAAATGTTGGAGCGGAACTGAAGGACAGTTTGATCCATGGACCACTCAAACACGTCCGGTCATTCACCCCCATTCATTTTTTGAACCAGGATTACGCTTAACTACCAACAACAAACAACGAAACTTAGAACGAAGCCAGCAACATGTGTGAAGGTACTAGAGATATGGGGTTTAGACTGGGTGTGCGGCGTAGAGCCCGGAGTGCACTGCTTTGCCCCCCACCAGCTGTGACCAGAGGGGGGCGCCACAGAGCCAGCCAAATACAGACACCCATTCACCTCCAGTCACATTGACCTCCACCCCAGTGAATAACGGTATGCGTTCACAAGCCTCCATTCATTTATTGGACTAGGATTACGCACAAACTACTGTACCAGACTGCTTTTTATGAAGGGGTGTAGTATGGGCCAATTTAGAACCCATTCAATTTTGGCATGCACAGAGCTACGAAATGCATTCAGGGGCAGAGGTCTGTGAGCACCATTTCTAGTTACAACTTGCTTTACAAAGATCAGAATCAGTTTTCTTGCCAGGTAGGTTTTGACACTAGGAATTTGTTCTGGTCAGTTGGTGCATAACACTGATGGGAGACGACATTAGACAGGGTGCAAGAACAAGACGGGACAGTGCAAATACAGGATAGTGAAAATTAACAGTGCAAAATACAAAATGGTGTGTGATGTGTGTATTTACAATATGTGTACAAAGTATTAACATGTTCAAAACCCTAACCCCTTTAATGTTATAACATTTTGAACATCCTAACCATAAACACTTTCATATGATAACATATTGAAAGAGAATTGGTTTGGATGGTGGATGCATTTGTATCTCTTTCAACTATTAATCATCTTCAGCCAATCAAAAAATGTTCACGAGCATACTTTTATTGCATTATTTTTCCTTACTGGAGAAGGCATCGGAATTCAAAGCACTTCAATTGGGAAGTGAGTATAACCAGATGGAGGAGGAAGTTGAGCAGGTGTGCAGGTTGTGTAGTGTGTGGGCGGAAACAAGTCTTGTGCATGTAAACAGGAAGTGGAGAATCTGCTTCCTCCTTGACTAGGCCTACCTCCAGTCTAACTGGGTGGGTGAACGCTCCTCTGCTTACAGACACCAATCCTGAATATCATAAACTTGATTTTGCAAGGAAGGGAGGAAGAATGGTTGTATTTATGATGATTTTAAACTAGAACAAAAAGTTTATTTGCCATGTGTATCAAGTACAGGTACATTGGAATTCTTGTCATCGCTTATCCTTATAGTGTCTTATCAGCACTAATCAGTTCCTCATTCCACTCCGAGGTAGGCAGCTAGACATTTAATGGTTCCCACACTGGCAATTTACTATCAGTATTACTATCAGATAGTACTATACTATCAGTATCATCCTCATCTACTTACCCCATCTGACCATGGATGACTGCATCTGTGACACCTGAATTCAATGATTAAGAGATGCGTCCCAATACTTTTGTCCATATAGTGCATCTTGTGCTGCTGGTAATACATTATTGTATATGGGAGTTGGTCTTTGTTCTTTGGGTTAGTGTTGTGCACCCATCAGTGGAATACTCAGAAACTTGGCCAAGAAACTGTTCCTTCCTGACCACCCCCCTAATAGCATGCATAACTGACCACAGCTCTCTCAAGTGGTTGAGCAACAACATCAACTCCTTGGCTCAAAGGCTTTCTCTGTGAAATGTTGACAAACCCATCTTAACTTCTGTCTGTTCTTGCATTTTGGCGCCATCTAGTGGTGATTACAATGACCCACTACTCATGACTGCGTCTGTGTGTGTGCTTCTGCGTGTGCATAATACAGGAGATGAAAAAAAAGTTGGAGCATTCAGCCAGCACGTGGCCAAGCATGAGAGACTGGTCCGTCTCATCCAACCAGGTGAGGATGTGGGTTGAGGAGGAAGGAGAGGCCTGTTTCACGAAGACAGGACTCTTCGGATTTTATTATAATGTAACCAAAGTCTATTTGATTTGATTGATTCATTGTTTTGACTGGAATACTTGATTGATTGATTGATTTATTGATTGATTGTAATGTGCTACAGTATCCCCACTCTCTGTGTTGTCCAGGCAGCATGGGACCAGTGAGGATGACCAGCTGGGGCCCAGCCTCGTTCACAGAGGAAGAAGAGGAAGAACCAGGAAGCTCTGGCGCAATAGGCCAATCGAGGCCTTGGCAGGCACAATAGACCAATCAGGAGGCCCAGGGAACTGTAGGCCGAACCTCTCATCCAACAGCCTGGATGGTCCTCTATCATGATACGGTTCTAATAATATTGCGGTCATCAATTAACCCATGAACCTCCTGTGGTCTCTCCACCAATAAGCCCCTATTCACTGTGACGGTCAAGAGGGTCAACCGCCCCCCATCCAAGGTGCCCCCCGCCCGCCTGCCCACCAAGAGGTATCTCTCAGAGGTCCTGGGTGGGGTGCACCCAAAGACACCCGTAGGGATGACCCTACAGGTTCCGAGACACCAGTCACCCCTCTCCAGAGGTCCAGCATCTACAACCAGCAGCCTCACTCTCCTCCACCTCAGGCAAGATGCTCTCTGGCCATCAACCACCTTGCTATGACCGTCCAGCCACTTCTAAGACTGCAAGCACACTACATGGAACTCCTACCAGTGAGTGGATAAGCCTCCCCCACCCCCAACAGGGAGATCTAAGCGAGCCATGAAACCAGCCAATTCGGAACTTTGAGGTTCCGACTTGTCTCATGCGTTCAAGACAACTCGGGACCTCCAACATGTGAAAAATGAATTGAACGCTCGTCCAACTCGGGATAACAAGTTGGTAACTCGGGTAGGCTATCATTTTGAGCCCCGAGCTGACGTCACAACATGGCGGCATATAACGTTGACGGTAAGAATGTAATTATTATAAAGTGTTTGTTGACGTTTTAACATGTAATTTGATGCTATTGTGCAATATATGTTTGTATTCTTTATGTCTCTCTGATTATAGCAGTGTGTGGACTTTAACAGATATTTTACCGGCGAAATTAGCTAGCCAGCTGTTTTGCTAGCTAACGTTAGCTAACTAGCAGACTACACAGAGCTTCCTTCTAGCATCCATTCTTTTTTCTCCCGAGTTAAAATCGTCATGAATGCAATGACGTCGGGGGTCGGGATTCCCAACTTGGGAATTCCCGAGTGCCGAGTTGTATTGAACGCACTATTAAACCTCATCCTACCAACTTACTGTACCACTGGTGGGGTCCCTGGGGACCCCAAGACTAAACTACTGGAAGAAACAGCCATCATAGCAACATTTTAACTTTTTCTTCTCAAAACGTTTAGTCGTGTAATTAATGTAATCTGAAAAAAAACACAGAATGTTTTTTAAACTAAATTACTGTTAATTTGCATATAGTGTAAAACAAAGATAGACATGTTTCTTTAGAAACGGCACTGGTCTCTGAAACCAACAAACTGCTCATTCCACACAAATGTCTGTGCCCCTAACCCCCCCTGATGGTGTGTTATATACTTTAAATCAGGATCCATGTGAAACATGAACAACCCCTCCCCACACACACACACACACACAGACGCACCAATTAAAACTCTATACTGTAGATGCTTTGACTGGGGTCATTCTGACCCCAATACATTGGCATTTTTAAAAAGTACCAATTTAAACAAACACAAAACAATGATATGAAGCCATTAGGAACAATGATTGACAGTCATGAAAAATTGGAAAGAAAGCACCTATGAGATATGGCAATAAGTCTACCTTAGGATGATGGTCAAATGATAAGTTAAAGGACTTTTGGGCCTATTCAGTCTTACAAAGGGCTCCGGGCAGGTTAGTTAGTTATGTGTCATAGTAGGTCAGAGGTGTAGGGAAGCAAAGCTCTGCTTTTGTTTTGTGACCCTGTTCGCACGGTCCCTCTCCCTCCCATCTCCTACCCTTATTAACCCCCTGTTGTTTTGTGTTACTCCCTCCCCATTTGTTGTTGTAACTTAATATTCATGAATATTTGTACATAACACTTTGTTTATTTATTCCATTCCTACATTTTATTTAAAATATCCATTTAAAGTATCCTTTGGTCTAGTTGTCAGTTAGTTGTTTGCACCACACCTGTGGTTTTCAATGGTTTCCATCTACTGACAGAGTTAATATACAGGCGGTTGCATTCTCCCTCCCTAGTATCCAACATCTCAGAGAACATAAAACTCTTCAATATACTTTCTTTCTAGCTAGTACAGCTATCAGATCATATATTAAAGAGCTGTGTTGAATTTCTTCACTACTACAGTTATATGGTTTATCTCGTGTACAGATGGTTACTCTTCATAAACAGATTTATTGTTGCCAAATCGAAAGGCCGGATATCAAAATACATCACACCCATATTAAACAGTTTTTCCGTCATAATGAATCAATGAAAATGTATGTCATCAGTAAATGCATCTGTTCTCTTTTCCCGTGTCCCGGATGTGAGGGAGCTCAGCCCGTGGGCTGCTCAGAGATGATCGTCTCTGCTCTGCGGTACAGGTGCTCCTCCAGGAAGTCCAGGGTCTTCTCCCAGGAGTCTTCCTGGGCGCGGCTGTGCGCTGCCGTCTCTCCACCCCACAGGACCAGCACTGCAACCACAACAGGAGGGAGACATCTCAGGTCACCCGAACTCAGGTTTGGAAACTGAAGGCCAAACGGGGTAAGAATTTGAATAGGTTTTCCTAACGCACGTTTGCCTCGTTTTGCTGTATCGTACGTTTTGTCTAACAAAGAAGCAGGTTCACTGACTAGATAGTGTATTAGTCCGGGAGGCATGGTGCTGAACCTGGTTTTGTAGGGTAAAGTTTTTTTTCTCAGCCTCTGACTCCCGTACTATATAGTATTATACATGTAAAGTACATGGAGATACAGTATGGAAGATGACTGAAGATGGCAACTTGTTGACTAATCGATCCTCAACTTGAGTAGTAAAAGACTTGAATAGCTACACACAACAAATCTATCCGTGGACACACCGCGCAAATGTAACAGTGTTGTCATCTACAAAAGGTCTTTTCACTGTCCCCAAGAGTTTGTTGTGTGTGCGTCCCAGCGAAGAGTCTTGTGACTGAATGATATTACCATGCTTGCAGAAAGGGCAAAGTCACATTCATACATTCTTCCCAGTGTACATTTACAATGCGAGCACACCCAGAGTTTCCCACAGTTGCGTACAGTGCCATGTTGGAGAGGTGCAGCACATCTAAGGTGCAACGTCTCCTCTGGACCCATGGGAGGCGGAGGGGTCTTATTCACGCCACACGGTTAGACACAACACACACATGAGTGAGGGGCGACACAGTTGCGCGAGACACACACACACATATCTATTTTAGCGGTCGCCGGTGAAGATTGTTCCTTGCATTTAACCCCATCCAAGCCGTCCTACTCCAGGGGCAGCCAGGAGCAAGTCTAAGTGCTCAGGGACCGGACTGGTCAGGGATCGGACTGAAGAGCATCTGTTCTTCTGCATGTTTTTCGTATTGGGTTCTTAGGGAGGAAACCCTTGCGAACACGGGGAGAACACGCAAACTCTCCACATTCCGGGAACTGGAACCGAAACGGGGTTGCGATTCCCAGTCGGCCGCTCTACCTCCTGAGCTACGTCTTCTTCGTCAAAATAAATACACCAATCTGGGAATCGGCAATCCTGTGAGTGGATGTGGGATTCTTTAACACAACGCAGAATAGAAGATCAGATCATGTCTGTACGCCCTCATGTACACAACACAAGTTAGGACCAATCATACCCTTCTGTCTGCTCGGAGTCATGAGGTTGCTGGCACGAGTGTGAGGGCTGTAGGGAGGCTCAATCAGGTGACCAGCTCCAGGGTAGGACAGGACCGTCAACAGGTGACTGTTCCCTGCCTTCTCCATCATCTGCCTCATCTACCAATCAGAGGGAAGCAGAGAAATGATAAAGGCTGCGTTCCGAATCGCATACTACCATACTATATAGTATGCCAAAACAGGATGTAGTATGTCCCAATACATAGTATGCCACATGCAGTATGCCAAAAATACCAGGATGACCTACTACATCCGGTCGTATTTTGCAGTATGCAAGCCAGCAGGCTTTTCTGGCTATTCTGACCCACAATCCTGTGCGCAGCGGAAATGTGCGTCACATGTGCGAGTCGTGACAGTTGTAGACAAATGTCGCGTTATGGACAGCGACGGATGTGGGCAAATTTCAAGACGCAATGTTATGACAAGGTAGTATGTCCCAATTGGATGTCTAAAGTACGTACTTTCTAAGGGCAGCTGTAGTAGGTACTGGTAGTAAGTAGTAGAAGTATGCGATTCGGAACGCAGCCAAAGTCTTCCCAAAGGTCTGACAGAACATAACCATGTACAATATAGTGTTTAATACAGAATATCACAACACTGTAATAGGCTGAACTCGCCTGAACACCATTAGCTTAAAGTCGCACTGAAACGGATGTTTGAGATCATCTAACTTCCGTAGTTTGACGTATTTCCGACGCAAACAAGCTATGAGGGTGGGACATGCGTTTAGAGGAATTTGATTGGAACATTGACAAGTGGACGGGTTTTAAGAACTTTAGACAGATTCGATAGAAGGATAGTGTTGATTGACAGGTGGATGTCTTGAGATTATTGGCCTAAAATCGAAGGTACCTGTTGTCGTCATTGCACGTGACCTACCGTTTTCCAGGAAGTAAGAAAGTATATACTTTGATATAAGATTACAACAAAAGTAGAATTTTGTAATTTTTTTGGCATACATCGTTGAATAGGTGAACACTATGACCAATTATGTGAACCAAAATGGGACAGAATGCTTTTTTCATTTCAGTGCGACTTTAACACGGATCTGAAATGGAGAGAGGAAATGCTTACATCTTCTGCTGACTCTGATGCAGGCCAGTTCTGGTCATCCTCACCAACCACCATTAAAACAGGACACGTGAGCCGTCCGACCTAGTGACATGACGACACGACAACACTTCAGGCCTGCTTCAGTAGAGCCTGCGTTAATATGGCAACACAGAGAGGACAAACGAGGTGGTGGAAATTCCGGTTGGATTTCGACTCACATCTACTTTTTTCACGGGGTCATCTGGAATGGGTAGGAGTAGATCACGCCAAATCACCTGGTTCTCCTCATCATAGCGAGTGTTCTTGACGTTCCTGAGTGGAGGTACAGACCAGGAAGACTGTTATAAACATAGAGAAAAGTGCAGAGTAGCTACTCACATCTATGAATAAGGATATTATGGTCCACAGTATCAAAAACTGGACAGGGATAGAGAGCTGTTTGGTACCAGCATTCATTCTAAGGTGATTAAAGGACAGGTTCGGAATTTAGCATTATAAGCCATTTTATGAGGTTATTTACGATTATATATAACGGCCGATATCAAAGTTTCGTGAAATGGTGCACTCTCAAGATACAGCCCGTTGCCACTAACACACTCAATGGATCCATAGGTGCGCGGAACGCAGATGAATCTAAACATCTCTGGCTTTGTTGTCAATACAAATGAATGGATATAATATGATCAATCAGCATACTTTGTGGCGATTTTTTTGCCAGAACATCAACGGATACTAGTGACTACTGTTTCCTTTCTTTGAAAATGAGAGTTTATGGTGTTTTTGAGGGATTTTGTCTATGCACCTATGCATCCATAGAGTTTGTTAGCGGCGACGGGCTATATCTTGAGAGTGCACCGTTTGACGAAACTTTGATATCGGCCATTGTATATGATCGTAAATAGCCTTATAACATGGCTTATAATGCTAAATTCCGAACGTGTCCTTTAAAATTAACCAAAACATAAATTAATTAAAAATCTGATCCTGTCATTGTCTGTCCAGGGTCCCTGTGGATACGCATGGCAAATATGAAAGCTGTCAGGCCGACGGTGTCCGAGGAAAGTCTGGATAGAGGAGGGACAGCAGACAGGCCAAGAGGGGGTACATGGTAAATGGACACATATAATATCCAAAGCGCTTCACAATGAAGGCCTCTCATTCACCGATTCGCACACACATACACACCAATGGCGGCAGCTGCCATGCAAGTTGCTAGCCTGCTCATTGGAAACAATTTGAGGTTCAGTGTCTTGCCCAAGGACACTTCGACGTGTCATCAGGAGGAGCCGGGATTCGAACCGCTGACCCTACAATCATTGGACAACCCGCTCTACCTCTTGAGCTACAGCCGCCCACATTCCTATGTCCCCAGGGTCCTATGTTCCCCAGTTCAATATTAAGTAAACTTTTCAAAACGTTTTATATTCTCAGGGAACAGGGTTTTATATTCTCATATAGCACTGATGAGTCTTTTGACTGAAACATCTGCTGTCCTTTTTTCACGTTTTCACTTTGTGCACCTGAGCACCTGTCACCAACTATGCTTTTTCATTAAAGTCTGTCGTTTTTTTACTTTGATCTCAGTTTCCCTGGATTGATTTTGAGTGGCTCTCAAGCCCCCCTCTGAGGATTGGTGTGCGGGTACGTAGCCCTCTGTCCTGCCATATTCTCAGGGACTCATTTGATTCCTGTGTGTCCATGCCTGACCCCTGTCCACATGGAGGCGCGCGGGCAGCAAGCATTGAGCAACTCTCCTGCCCACCTGATGTTTCCGATTGTCTTTCAATGC
Organism: Borostomias antarcticus; assembly: GCF_949987555.1. Lineage (NCBI taxonomy): Eukaryota > Metazoa > Chordata > Actinopteri > Stomiiformes > Stomiidae > Borostomias > Borostomias antarcticus. Next base: position 5,268,801 of record NC_140244.1, read on the forward strand.
GGCAGTAGGCTGCTCTCTTAAGAATGTCACAGGTGTAAGTAAGATGCTCTGTAACAGCGTCATGGTGGACCTGCAGTATCGTCTTTTCTCCGTCCCCTCTTTCTACAACCTTGATTGATTTCCTAATTTCTCCACACAGCCTCTTGTTAACAGTGACTTACTTTGCGATCTCTGAAAAGACGTCGGAGAGTGATCCTTTCACCGGCTGGACGTGGCTCCCGCTCACACACACCAGACACCTGGGCTGAGGGGAAAGGGAGTGGAAGCATGTGGAACAGGTGTCACTGCGTCGCTCGTCAGAATCGCTTCCACCCTCACTCGCCCGCGCTGGGTTCCACCCCGGGTCCTATGACTTGTACATCAATATTACTGACAGAATGATGTGGAGTGGTGTTTTTTTAGTCTTACCTGAAACACGTCGGAGTACACAGTCAACCCCAGCGCCACCGAGGCCCCGAAGGACAGGCCCAAGATGGCGACCCGGTCCCCGCACACCTGGGGATGCTGCTGCAGAACCCTGAACGCTGCCTGGGGACGATAGGTTTGGTTTCAGTTTAGGAACTACACTTTCTTCGATCCTCCACTTCCTTGCTGTAATGATGGGAAAAATATGATAACAAATGTGCGTGGAGCAGACTGGATTGGAAGATTGTAGCTACTTCAATGGACTTTCTGGAAGGATGGCCTCAATGCAGGTAAATACCGGTCTTCTTTCTTTTATGTGCATGTAGATAAATTTGCGGGGCAAAGTGTTTGTTGTCTTCCTGATATTGTGACACGTAAAACGTGTCACTTCCGTTTCCACCACAAGATTTCCCGCCAGTGTACTAGCTAGTATACCGGAATTCTAAAATAACAAATTCACAGGGTCTCATGCAGTCTCATGTCATGAAAACGATTTTTGGGGTCTTGCTAAGGCCAATTCATAAACTAATAGCAAGTAAAGGTGAATATTGAACTATAAAAAAGTTCTCGATGAGCTTTAAGACACTCAGACTCGTTCTGTGCTTACACTACACTTACACAAGTCCATCTGCACTCTCTACGGCCAGTGTGCTCCTGTCCACTCCTCACTGACTCCTTATCAAGGCATAACATAACTGTTTTAAATACCTTCTAATGTGACTGCTCAAAATCTTTTCATGTAATATTGTATGTAAACAGGCAGGGCATTTTGATATTGGTAGACATTGTAAAACTAGACTCCATATATCACAGTGCACACATGTTACAGTAGTTCTGCCAGTCTGTTGTCAAGGGATAGGCTGGTGAATGTGTAGTTTGGACGAGGAGTGTAATTTGGACTAGGTGTGTTTGCCCTGAAAAAGATTGATGAACCTTTGATCGAGGTGAATGGCTTAAATTACCTTCAAAGTATCTACTACCTACTGTATACCTTCAAAGTATCTACTACCTACTGTATACCTTCAAAGTACCTACTACCTGTATGTCTGTAATGAGGAGGCTAACGTAGAATAGTCGCTGAGCAGTTAAACTCACTCCCTTAGTATAAAGGATGTGCTAACGACCCTGCCGAGTGGTATATCTCTCTTGGCGTAGTTGTTAGCACATCCAACTTGCGGGCGCAACGTCGCAGGTATGCGTCCCACCCTGGACCATCCCTTAGCACGGGTCAAAAGAAATGAGTGACTTAACACAATGCAGAGTGAAACGAATTCCGTCACAGTATTCCACAGTGAAATGAAATGACTGAATGGTTTCAGGCATTTTAGAGTAATAGATGTAACTAGGTCAAAGACCATGATTACTTTTGAACACTTATGTTGAATAGTACTTTTCTGCTGAAGGGGTCAGTGGAAATGTCTTCTGTGACATAGTGTCCCTCGTGTTCTGTGTCCTGTATTCTGTGACATACAGTGTCCTGCGTGTTCTATACTCTGTGTCATACTGTACTGTCTACAGTGGTACCTCAAAGTACTGGTTCCCCACATGCTTGGTGGAGCCCTGGGAGGTCCGGAGGGTCATGTACTCCAGGGCCAGCGAGGCGAAACCCCGCGAGGCCAGGAGGGCGGAGCGGTACTCCACCAGGCCCCCTCCTCCCCCCCACAGGTCCAGCAGAGCTGGGAAGGGTCCAGGACCTAGGACAAGGCAGACATACATAACACAGACTGTTTAGACCAGCCCAATGTGCCAGATAATAGGATGTTATCTGAACTTACACAGTTTTGCGCTATAGGTTTGTTGTGATATTGTTTGGTGTCTGAAATTCAAGAAAGCATACTTCCATTGTCTGAACATGTATTATAAATGCATACATACAATATGTCCCTTTTCTTTAACACCGCACTGCGTATGACGTTTTCTTATTGTTACTAGCCTGGGTCCAGACCTTTGAATCCGCCCACTACACTGAGTTGACTGATTCTTGGTCTGGTGTTGCTACATGAAATGGCTGTTTCTCTGATTAAAACCAGGCCAGGTCCAGCCTGGCTTATGTGCGTGGCTGGCTTGTTTCTGTTCAGAACTGGTAGGATGGAAGCTAGTCATGCCACTGAAATAACTGAATTGAAATGCCATGAAATAATGTCTGATAAATTAAGATAGGTCTTGTCGCCTGGACACATCAGTTCCAATGCTTCCAATGCTAATCCTGCACAATAAGAGCAAGATAGCCAGTTAGCTCATGAGCTCACAACAACTAGCAGCAGCTTCCCTAACATTAATGGTAGCGGTCAGGGGCCAAAGCAGTTACACTGATGATTCCTGTAACGTTAGCTATTTTGATGCAATTGGTTCAACTTTTTTTTCTGGACAAAGGTAAGGGATAAACCCAGATAACACAAGGCTAGCGGACCTACAGCGGGTCCCCGATGGACGAGTTGGCGTACCTCCGGCGGAATATAACACAAGGCTAGCGGACCTACAGCGGGTCCCCGATGGATGCTCCACCACTATTCCACCGGTACTTAATTGTCTATATCCTAGGCCCATTGGTCGTGGCGTGGTGGCGAGACTCCGCCCCCTCACGTCAGAGCGGTTCGGGTGTAGTGCAGTTACTTCCGGGCAATCTCCATACACCCACTGGTGAAAACCGTGTGTCTCTAGCCCGCTCAGGGGCTGAGTTGTGGAGTTCATGGCATGGATAGTGGCATGGTGGCGAGACTCCGCCCGCTTGGGTCAGAGCTGATTGAGCGCAGTACAGTGACCTCTGGGCAATCTCCTTGCACCCACTGGCGAAGACCGTGGGTCTCTAGCCCACTCAGAGGCTGAGTTGTGGGATCCTTGGCGTGGATAGTGGCGTGATGGCGAGACTCCGCCCCCTCGGGTCAGAGCTGGTCATGGACAGTGTACCTCTCTCCGGGCCACCCACCTGCCCCCACCAATGAAGACCCTGTGTCTCTAGCCCACTCGAGGGCTGAGTTGTGGGGTCCGTGGTGTGGTGGCAAGACTCCGCCCCCTCGTGTCATATTGGGTCGGGGGCAGTGGAGCCCTCTCCGGGCTACCCACCTGCCCCCACCAGTGAAGACCCTGTTTCTCTAGCCCTCTCAGGGGCTGATTTGTGGGGTCCGTGGCGTGGACAGTGGCGTGGTGGCAAGACTCCGCCCCCTCGCGTCATATTGGGTCTATACTATAATAAACTAAATAGCCCAACTCAAATACTCATTGAATTGCTGAAACTGAACAAGGAACACTAGCCTGTCTATCTAAGCCTGTTGCTGCCTTCCCGTGGCCAAAAACGGTAAATGCAATCTATCTGCCTCTTGTGGTAGCAACATAGAACTGCAGGTCAACAAGGGGCGGAGGCAGCCAGGGAGTAAGCCAGGGAGGGACGACAACCGGACATTTGCTATCCTAGGTGCGCTGGCTTACAGCCACGCACAAAAATGATCGGTCCAATGAGCGCCGCGGGGGACTTACGATTAGCCAATCAGTGCCAAGGGCGGGACTAATGCTGTTGCTGCTATTGTCAATCTTTGTCAAGCTGTGCACTGGACCCAAAGAGGAGTAATAACAATGGCTGTTCATGAACATTACACTGCCGATTAATAGTACCAATTACTTTTAAATCCAAACAGCACTCTGCTTTCAAGGCATTCCTTTAAAGGGGAGATTTTTTTTTACATTCTTGTTTCGACTTAAAATGACGTAGATTCAGTCGGATATGTTGGTCTCTACTGATTGGTTGGGGAAAATCGAAACTTTCTCCCCACGGAAATCAGTTGAAGTGGAAGCAACGTCAGACGGAAGATCTCAACAGTGTGTAACTACCATTTTGTCTGATATCAGGCTATACCGTTACAGCATGGAACTCAAAGTCATCACACACCAGGTGGCAGAAACAGGGTCCCTGCGACTCCGTCTTCTGTGACGTCGACCCTCTGGACCCCGGGGGCGATGTACCAGCGCTCTGCCACCACGCTGGCCAGCGCCACCTGCTCCCTGAAGCCCTGACTCAGGTGTCCCTGGTACACGCAGATGTGGACCACCATGGGCGTCTGCACCTCCTTCTTTCTCAACCTGCAATGAAATGATATGGGCGTAATGTATGATGCCACTCAGGCACAGTTCATTGATAACAAAGAGACGTTTGGTGGAGACAACAATGCAAAAGGTCTAGGTTATATAGAATTTACCTGATTCCAACTCTACTGCCCGGTACTGGTCTAATGGCCCAGAGAAGACCCATAGGTTCAACACCATCATATGTCCCTCCCACACTTGCATCATTGGCGACTGTAAACAAGTTGTAGACCTACTGTAAATAGGCTACTCCAAATTATTTTCAACTTTCAACAGTTCTAATGAATCTATTCAAAGAAATAGTTGAGTTGCATACCGTTCACCAACCCTGCCGCATCACTGACATAGTGGCCGAACGCCTCCCAGAAGTCGCCGTCGTCTGAGTGGATCAGGCCGTGCAGGGTGACCCGGTGACCGGGCGGAAGACCGTGGACCCGCACGGTGAAGGGCTCATCCACCAGCCCTCTGCACGGGTCCACCGACAGGACAGGACTGGGCTTTTTCTCAGCCATTCTGCCCGTCAAGATGTTAGGAGAATGCTTAGTAAATAACAACAACTGATAAATTCATTATTCCGCTGGCCTATCTCTTCTTCCTCTTCTTCTTCTTCGCAGTATTCGCAAGTGGGACATAGGTTCAGGGTGTGTGATTCGTTATCACGTTATCACGACATGAGCTTACTGTTTAACGGTGGGAGCAAAGTCCAAATGTTAACATACATACGTCAGCGAGCTGGAATTGACCTTTCGCAAAAGCCCCGCCCCCTTAGTTACTGTGCTTTAGCACGTCAATATGCGGTTTTCAGCTATATCAGTGAGATATATTCCAAAGGAAATAATAGCACACTTCTGGAATAATAGTTCTGAAATATCAGAGACATGTAGACAGAAAGGACTAAGCTTTTAAGAGCTACATTCACAATATTATTTGTTGGCGGAGTCACATAATTTCGCTATAGTAGATGTAGCCTACCACAAGAAGATGTGGAGACTGGAGACGACTGGAGACGTGACACAATATCTGCAGTGCTCGTCGAGTGATATAGATATGTCTGCCAATATTCTTCAAAACAACACTAGCCTACTAGGAAAGCTAACAAAATTAAAAGTAAGTAACAGTGGGCTCGATGTTGCCAACTCCCCTGTAACGCCATGTTGACTGGATGCGAGTGAGTGTCGTGAAGGGTCAATACCATGGATGTATTATATTAGGTCAATACTCACGCGAGCAGGAGCCCGGCAGTTCATACCATGGATGAGGGTTCACACCTAGCCTCGCGTCACCACTCTCTCCTCGGGGAGCAGAGCTTGGTGTCTATTTACTTCACTGCCTTAAGCCCGCCCCTTCTTTCGGCTCGAGCCTGTAGAGGATTTCAAACTTCCATAGGCTACATACAGATACATGAAAATGTAAATGAGAATTTTAATGTTAATATTGAGTGAAATAATGCACGCAGAAGTTGCAAATGAAAATGCAATCCAATTTGCATTGGCACTTTGAATAAAGAGGCCAAAAACTTTTAGGAGAATGAAAATGCAATCCCTTATTGCATTTCAAACTTCCATACATAACTGGTACATGAAAATGGAATTGCAAATCACACGATTGCATTTTAATATTAAGTGAAATAATGCACGCAGAAGTTGAAAATGCAATCCCAATTTGCATTTTCAAATTGCATGACAAAATAGAACATTGAATTGCCAATTGAATAATGCATTGCCATTTGAGTAAAGACACAAAAAAACTTCCATAGCCAGGAGCCTAGAGCGAGAGGGGTCTGCCTGCATTTTCAGATGAGAGATGTGGTTGTCTGTATAAGAAATAAGTGGGATGCAGGCTTATCGAATTAATTCAATTCAAAAATGAATGTAAAATAACTAAATGTATGAGGTATTGTCTATTTTAAACATGTCTGTCCTTCCAGCATCAACACTCCTCAATACCATTGACAACCCCAACACACGCACACCCACACAATCTCAACTGTTAAACAAAGAAAGACACCACATTGACAAGTATTCAGTAATTTATTAGTTAGGTTCACTGGTATATTCAACACTACCAAATATTTTGGCACACTACAGAGTATAGGCTACTGTTTCAGAGACACCATTATACTCTTGATATTGAGAACAAATGTTTTTTTTTAAATGTTATAAATGTTATGGGCATAGTAGCCTTCATAAACTACAATTCTAAGATAAATTCATACACCTAAAATTGCACAGACAGCCCATTACTGCAGTTCTGTCCTTTGTGTGTTATCCGTTTTATTTATTAATTTGATACTGATTGAGCATCTTAAAATATCTACCAATCAACCATCCTGTAAAAGTGTGATTTAACAATAACTGTATTTATGTCAGAAAGACTATTGAGTTGATCAAGTTTCACATTTACAGATGCAATATTTTATTTGTACAGCCCTACAAACCTTGTGTGTATTATTCATAAGTGTTTCTGTGCTGAGCTGCAGCAACAAGTGCATTTCTCCAGTGTGGTATTAATACAATTAGGAGTAAGTTAAAATAGAATCTGACGTGCACACTGTTTAGATAAGCTCCCAAAAGGTTATTTTGTCTTAGATCGAGAGGTTTATCATCCTGCTCTATGACCGAACCAGCACATGCACAGAAATAGACAACGCAAGAAGGAAGATGTTTGCGAAGAGGCGCAGTGTGCAGTCAATCCCTCCAACAAAAGCTGCCTTAGAGGAGGAGCATGTTAAGAGAGCAGTGTAGGCCTACCATTGACAAAGGAGATCATGTGTGGCATTGTGGTCTCTTTTGTTTCTGGTTATAAGGAAGAAGAATCAGATCCGTCGATGCACACAGCAACACACAGGAACATTCCCAGTGTCCTGGCTTAAAGACAACCTGTGTGCATTTGAAATTCACTATAATATACCTGTGATTATAATGGTCAAAATATAGCCTAGGCTACTATAGCATCCAATGCTGGTGTCCACACCAGAACTACCTTCACCGTGTAGGTGGGGCTGGTCAAAGACATCTGAAGGGTACTATGAACCCTTCTGGATATGCCTACCAGATGCAGGATAGTCCAGCTATGAACCTGTGTCCTGCAAATGTAAGAAGGGTTGCTGCATAAGACTGCAGAGCCCTATGTTACTGTGAATGGGAGTGCAGAATAGAATTTCCCATGATGGACCCTTTGAGCAGTTATCACTTTATTATGTCATGAATTGTAGCTTCTGAACAATTCTGAATTTCCTAATCTAAATTCTTAATCTTATAAAATGAATGATTTGACACCAAGATCATCCCATATCAGACAAATCCAGGCTACTTTATTGCAATTACAATTTTCATACCAGTCATGGTAGCCATCTTGAAAAATGTCCAAATGTCAATTCCCAAGAACTGGTAGATGAATTGAACTAATTATGTTTTCAACATCATGTTATATCCTTTATCCCTGATAAGAAAATTGGTCAGAAAACTGTCGCCACTTGCGGCCATTTTGAATTTTTTTTGCCATGGGCGATATATTGAAAATTCATGATGCCCCAATATACTTTTGGCTATAACTGTACCAAATGTCATGCTTTTATCACAAAAATGCACAATTGTTATGAAATTTCTACCTAAGTTGCTCCACTAAACACTTCAGTCACCACAATAAAACTGTTTGTTCTTGGCCAGACAGGAAGACAGGCAGATCTAGGCCTACTCCAAGCTGAGTTTGAAACATTAGCTAATTATAAAATAGTTTTGATCCATTTAAATTCATGAAGAGTAACGTTAGGTCTACGTATTCCGCAAAACTTTCACAATTATAAACCGAGAAACTTGTTTTAGCTTATTTGGTACTTTAAAAATTATTTTATATTGCATTTATTATACTTGATTACGCGTTTTTTTGTACATTTTTCTTATTTTTTCTGTCTTTGTACAAAGAAAGAAAAAAACAAAATCAGAAATAACGTTACTGTACATCAGCGGTCGCCATTTTGTTCTCAGTTCGAGTGGGACTCAGACTAGTCGGACGCGCTCTTCTCTCAAGAACCAATATTTTAACTTTTTACTTACTACTGGTAAGAGATTTTAGTATTTGTAGCTTTAGCAAAGCAATCAGAAATGACGGGTTGTGGTGAATATTGCTAGCTGGCTATAAAACATTGACGAGACGAGAGAGAATTGGGCCAGAGCTAACGTTAGATGTGTGCTAAAAAAGGCCTTTCTCGCTAGTGCTAGCTAAACTAGCCAGTGAGCTAACGAGCTAACTACAGTTAGCGAACCAGCTAACTCAGTTATTATTTATGAACAGACTAATGTTCGTCCAGTAATGTTTAACTGTAAAGCCAGTCACTAGCTGAGCCTATTAGCTGGCTAGCACTAGCTAGTTATACCGTTTGGCTTTAGCTTAGCTACTAAAGACAGTATGCTACCGCTAGGCGCTAACATTAGCCTCAGCTGTTTATCTGTCGGCTTTGATGGTTTCCTGACACACTTGGCTAGGCAGCACGCATCTAGGCTAGCTAACACGAGGCTTCTTTATGTGGATAACGTCAGCTAGTTTAGGAATGTCTACCTATTGCACTGTTAACGTCAGCTAGCTAGCTATTCTACTTCCCAGAACTGATGCGTTACTGAACTTAACCGTGTAAACAATAACCTTCAATTGTTACGTAAGCGAAACTGTCTATGCGTAACAGGCAATAACTACAACATTCTAAAGTGGATTTTGTGTTTTCAGTATCTGAAGATGAATATCTCATGCGCCGAGTAACTGGTAACGTTTAACATTTATTGATTTGTTTCGTATATACACTAGACAAAAGTATTGGGACACACCTCTTAATTTTGTGTTTTCACTATCTAAAGAGGAATATCATGCGCCAAGTAACTGGTAACGTTAAACCTTTATTGATTTGTTTCATATATACACTATATGGACAAAAGTATTGGGACGCAGCTAGGGTTGCAAATTTCAAGGAATTTCATTAATCGATAACTGTTAACCTCAACAAACGATAGTCGATTAATTGATAAGAACGTCCCACGCTGGACTGCGCTTTGCTCACTTCATTTTTGTGTCTTCTTCCACTGTCGTTGAAATTTCCCAGCATCCCAATTAGCCTTCACTACGTGGCGTGGCACCCTCATGTGCAGTCAGACCTTAAATCATGATTACATTTCTCACCACTCCGGTTGCTTATGTTCATCCCCCAAAAAAAGTTTAGTTCCATTAACAAGCAATTAATCGAGTAACCAAATCTTTCTTGGGTAAATTATTATCGGCAATTAATCTTTAGTCGATTAACTATTAACATCCCTAGACGCAGCTCGTAATCATTGAATTCAGGTGTTTCGTTCAGTCCCATTGCCATAGGTGTTATAAAATCAAGCATCCATGCGCTCTGCCCCTACAAACATTTGAAAGAATGGGTCGTTCTAAAGAGCTCACTGAATTCGAGCGTGGTACTATAATAGGATGCCACCGCTGCAACAAGTCACTTCGTGAAATTTCTTCCCTCCTAGATATTCCACGATCAACTGTAAGGTCTATTATTGCTAAGTGGAAGCTTTTAGGAACTACAGCAACTCAGCCACGAAGTGGCAGACCACGTAAAGTTACGAAGCGGGGTCGCCGAGTCCTGAGGCGCATAGTGCATAAAAATCGCCAACGCTCTGCGGACTCAATAACTGCAGAGTTCCAAACATCCTCTGGCATTAACATCAGCACAAGAACTGTGCGCAGGGAGCTTAATGACATGGGCCTCAATGGCCGAGCAGCTGCATGCAAGCCTTGTATCACCAAGCGCAATGCCAAGGGTCGAAGTGTTTCCCCTACCATTGCTTTGGAGGGGCAGCCCACCCCGCCAACGGGACCTCCCACCCCCCCAGCGGGACCTCCCACCCCCCCCCAACGGGACCTCCCACCCCCCCTGAAAGCCAAAAAATAGTGGACTTTTAGATTTAAAAAAAATCCAATATATGCAATAAATAGGTCCAGGTGAGTCATAACTATCTGTACAGAAAATATAGCCAACGGTGTAGTGCCTGTGGAGCAAATGCACAATTTATTTTTATTATGAGCGAAGCCGGCCCGGCGCTGAGCCCCACCCCCTGAACGGTGCCGTATGGAGTGAAAACGGCCACTTGTTTCTGATACGCTGCACCACTGCCCCATCTAATGGCTGAAAAAATCGAACTGAGCACCTTTAAACATAGCCGAAATTAGCATTGCGGCTAGCGGACATTTTCTGACTGGGAGTGAGATGATGAAATGGGAAGGGAAGAACAACTACATATTAATGCCTATGAATTTAGAATGGGATGTCATAAAAGCTCCTGTAGGTGTAATGTGTAGGTGTCCCAATACATTTGTCCATATAGTGGATATAATTATTCGAGTCATGCTGTGCTGTTCTTTGTCAGAATTAGCTTAAGGTTATTTAAGTCTGTTACAGACTCTTGATTTAGTTGGTTTGATTACAGCAGTAAGATTAACACCAATCTTGTTTGCCACCAGACAAGAGCCTCAGTGGATACTGTTTACTGACTCGTGAGTCTACAGTTCTAATCTAGATATACAATAACATGCATTACAGAGAGAAACTCATTATGAAGCTAACCCTTTGCAGAGTAAGAGAACATCTTCTCTACATTGTAAACAGTCCATGAGGTCCTCCCTATTTGGAATCCTCAACAAACACATGTCTACAACAATGATTATTTATTTTCCTAATTTCAATACGTGACATGTGAATCAATGAAACTTAAATCAACCTGATTTATCCATTAAATACACACAGATGTCAGTCAGCACCTACATTGTGTCGTTATGAAAGGCACAGTACTCCTGGGTTGTAAGCTTACTCATAAGCACTTTCTCTCTTGGTGTTGTGCACATTGATAAGACATCTTGTTGGTTTGGTCTGTGCTGGTGTCCTGTAATAACCCCTTCTCTTCAGTGTCGGAGGGAGTGTTTTTTTTATTTTATTTTTTCAACTTTAGGTTGAGAAGCAGCTTCTTTGCCTTCTTTGCTGTGGATTTCAGGAGGTTTTAGTCGCAGCTTCTTGGCCTGTGCTGTGGATCTCAGGATGGGATAGTAAAGAAGGTAGACCCCAGAAGATTTTTTTCCCCCCACCATTTTTGTTCCTCCTCCTGATATTTCCAGAGGCCCCGTCCCTATTCATACCCTGCAGTCTCCCTACAAAACCCACTTTTGGAAGAAGCTGAAGATTTTTCTCCACCAATCCATTTTTACCTGTCCCTGTTTTTTTTTCTTTGTCAACCCCTACAAGTCATTTTCTTGGAAGACACCCCCAGAGAGGAGTGTTTTTTTTTTCTCTCCTCCCCCCCCCATTTTAACCACCTTCACTTCTTATTATTTCCACCCCATTAAAAAAAAAGAATAAAAAAAAAGCCAACCCAAGGACGATCTTGCACCATCCAGTAATGCTTTAGCAGTCGGCCAGGAGAGCAGGTGTTCTCAGAGAAGGGAGGTCCCGGGACGACAACGTCTCTGGTCCCGCCCTTTTTGCCTCTTGTCTCACGGATCGAGTGTTCCTTCAGGACCTCAGTCGCCACGGAAACGCCCTGTCAGAAGCGCACCGACGAAGGGGAGCCATCTCAGCCACTGCAGGTGAATTTGCCACATCGTTTTGATGTGTTTGCTGTGCTGAGTCTCCCCCCCCCCCCCCCCCCCAACATTTGGGAACAGTAAACGGGTTAGACCTGTTGTGCTCTCTTCCATTGATTTGAGCAGGCATTAGGCCTTCAGGGAAGAAGAGCATTCCGTGTCTTAACTGTGTGTTCAGACAGCCGACAACTCGAGACAATAGCTGTGTTCGGAATCGCTCCCTATTCACTATATAGTGCACTATATAGGGCGTCAGCCATTTTGTTTGTAGTGTCCGCTTTCTCCATGGAATTTTCGTTCCCTATATAGTCCACTATTTATTACCCACAATTCACCTTGATTTGCAGGGAACAGTGCATGTACCCTACATTTTCTCCGTTCCCTAGGTAGTTCACTACATGGTGAACCCTATATAGGGAATAGGGAGTGAGGGAACGAGGGAGCGATTCCGAACACAGCTAATCTGTCGCCAAAGTCGCCCGACGTTAATGGCTTGTGGGGTTGCTTGGCTCTCTGAACGCACGGCGATAGACGAATCCCCTTTTAGAGGAGGGGCCAGAGATATTTAGGCTGTCTGACCACACTGCCCTTTCCTGAACCCTGGAGCTTGAGCACACGGCATCAGACGCTGAGCATGAGGCCGCACAAACACCGTGCACTTGGAAAGCAGCGGGACGGACACGTGCACGCGCACACACACCGCAGGGATGGAAACCCTTTCCTGCCTCTGTTTCCAGGGAGACTCCTTTGGGCCCTGAAGAGAACGACCCCGCCACACACCAGTGAAGAGGTTGTGACCCCCCCACCCCCCTCTCCCGCCATCAGAGGTGTACCGGTCCGACGGCCTGATCATGACCAACCATGGAGATGACTGCTACTTCTTCTACTACTCCACCTGTACTAAGGTAAGGGACTTGCCGCGGCTCCAAACAGCATCATTAGTAGCCAGCCTAAGTAGTTATCGAAGGGTGACGTTCATCGTTCCGACACGTTCTCTATGGAGTTATGAATGTTGAGCAACAGTAGTCTGAACCGACAGAGGTGGTCGTTTTTTTTTTTTACATGGTTGTCGTGTGTGTTTGTGTGTGCGTGCAGGGAGACAGCTGTCCGTTCCGACACTGCGAGGCGGCCATGGGCAGCGAGACGGTCTGCAACCTGTGGCAGGAGGGCCGCTGTTTCCGCATGGTCTGCAAGTTCCGCCATATGGAGATCAAGGTAAGCACAGTTTCTCTCTCTCTCTCTCTCTCTCTCTCTCTCTCTCTCTCTCACACACACACTTAATTATTGTCTAAACACTCCCTGGTCGGTTGTCGATTGCAGCTCACCATGGCCATGTTCTGACCTGCTCTCTGTCTCCCTCTCTCTCTCTCTCTCTCTCTCTCTCTCTCCTGCTCTCCCAGAAAAACCGCCGGGAGATCGCGTGCTACTGGGAGAACCAGCCAGCCGGCTGTCAGAAGAGCCACTGCGCCTTCCACCACGAGAAATCCCGCTTCATAGACGGCCTCTTCATCCCCGCCGACAAAGGTGAGAGGAGGGGACGGCGTGGCTATGATGGGCATAGATGGAGGGGAGGAGAGGAGAGCTTATACATCATGTATAAACTTATCAGTGTACTTTCTCACTTTAAAGAAGAATTATATTAATACTCATACTCCAGAGTGTAGTGCTGACAAATATCCCCTTCAAGCTTTGCCCACTCGAGGTTGTGTGTGTCTTGAGTGGCCATTAACGAGGGGTAGAGAAAGTCCCTCTCTTAAAACCTGGGTCAGCGGGCTCCACCTCTGACTCTGGACCTGTTGGGAGCTACACTAACATTACAGACACAACAGTACATCAAGTATAAACTGACCCTGGACCTGCCAGGAGCATCACTGACTTTATAGACACAACATTACATCATGTATAAGCTTACCAGTGTACGTTTGGGTGAATTGAGCCTTAAGAGTTTCCGTATGCCAATGAATGGAATCTTTTAAACCTGATTTTATGTTCTCTCGCAGACGGCGTATAGAAATGATCGGGGCTAGCTGGCTTTAAACGAAATGTACTGAAGCAACGTTTGTAAGAGTTGGATTTCTCTGAATTAAAAATCTCTCTTGTCCTTTTCAGGTTCTGCCCCGAAGGAAGTGGTCGAGCCCCAGGAAGACCCCGCTCCTCCTCCTCCAGCCCCCGCCCCTCTCGCAACCGCAGCCAATCCCCAGCTCCGAGGGGTCATCAAGGCGGAGACTCAGGAGAACGTTCCAAGCCCCACCCACCCGCCTGTGGTCATCAACCCGGCTGATGATGACGAGGACGAAGATGGTATGAACAACATCCTTTCTTAGCATATTGGATTTTTAGAGATTGCAACTGTTAATTCTCTTTCTTGCTCGTATTAAGGAATTCATGTTGACCGGCTATTGTTATATGAACGGGTACAAGATAACATTATTCTTTAGTGACATTTGGGTATTTCATAGTATTTCACTGTGTGTGTGTGTGTGTGTGTGTGTGTGTGTGTGTGTGTGTGCAGATCAATTCTCCGAGGAGGAGGCCTCTCCCAGGAAACTGGCCATGGGCTCTATCTCAGGTGAGACATGGGCTCAGATATGCAACACTTGGAACTTTCTCACTTTAAAGAAGAATTATATTAATACTCATACTCCAGAGTGTAGTGCTGACAAATATCCCCTTCAAGCTTTGCCCACTCGAGGTTGTGTGTGTCTTGAGTGGCCATTAACGAGGGGTAGAGAAAGTCCCTCTCTTAAAACCTGGGTCAGCGGGCTCCACCTCTGACTCTGGACCTGTTGGGAGCTACACTCACATTACAGACACAACAGTACATCAAGTATAAACTGACCCTGGACCTGCCAGGAGCATCACTGACTTTATAGACACAACATTACATCATGTATAAGCTTACCAGTGTAAGTTTGGGTGAATTGAGCCTTGAGAGTTTCCGTATGCCAATGTGAATGGCTAACACTTCCCCTTTTTCTCAGATGATTCGCTGAACTTTGGGATCCGAACCCTGGAGGAGATCCGTCTGAGGAAAGCGCTTAAGGCCAGCATGAAGAGATACGGTAAGCTGACATTGATCAGCTACGCTGCGTAGCATTCACACAAGCATAATGAGGGGTTCAGTCAGCAAATTCAGTGTGTATTACTATGTCACTGCACAGATGCTCGTGTTGCGCTCCCAGATCACACATGAAAAGTTGAATAGTTTGGTAGGACATAGTGCAAAGGCTAACTGTGTTTTGTGTGTGTGTGTGTTTGTTTGTTTTGTTCTCCAGGTCGTCCCCTGGGCGAGGACCCAGATGACCTGACTGGCCAGAGGACCAACGGAGTTAGAGAGAAGGAGAACATCCGCTCTAACACCGGTCATGTTCTCTTCCCCGCCACAGACGGTCAGCGAAACTCTTCAGCTTTCCAAACCCGGTGTACAGATCTGTTGTGGAGTGGAGTGTTTTTAAACCTCGGTGTACAGATCTGTTGTGTAGTGTTTTTAAACCCCGGTGTACAGATCTGTTGTGGAGTGTTTTTAAACCTAGTGTACAGATCTGCTGGATCTGTTGTGTAGTGTTTTTAAACCCAGTGTACTCTCTCTCTCTGCTGTGGAGTGTTTTTAATGTTGGCTGCTGTTTTCCTACCCAGATATCCTTTCAGAGGAGCCCGGGAGACGCAATGTTGCAGAGAGGCTTGGGAACAGAATAATCATGAAAGGTGCGTTTGAGATTGAAGAAAAAAAAAGAAGCATACCCAAGCTGTTGGTTTGGTTATATTTCGTCACGTTTTTTTTTGTTTTTGTAATGACCCTTGACCTCTTTCTGCCTCCTAGATGTCCCTGCCGGTATCGGTGACCTCCAGCCTCCCAAACGCCGTCTGGCCGAGCGCCTGGGCAGGATTGTGGACGAGGAGGAGAGCGGCCCGCCCCCACAGAAAGGTGAGGCCGGGAGTCGAGAAGTTCCAGCTCTGCCTGAGAGAGCCTTCCAGCTCTGGGTTAATTAGCTCAGCAGAGTTAGAACATAGAACATCATTAGTTGAACATCATAGTTAGAACACAGAACATCATAAGTTGAGCAGTGGAATCAGCTGTGACGGTGCTGAACAAAAGTTTTCACACTGTTCCCCAAAATTGCCTAAAACGTGACTCCCTGTGATGCTGCTTAAATAGATAAATGATATGATCAGTAGATTAATCATAGGTGTTTTCATATTTCTTTGTCTCTTAACTCCTTAGCTCTGAAGCCAATCAGGGATAGACTGGGGATGCCAGCCGAACCTGCCGTTGCTACAGAATCAGGTGCAGCTCTTCACCTTGTTAATAACCTTCTGTTATTACCCTACCCTGCATATTTACATATTTTCATATCTGTTTGTTCAGATGTTGTAATGTTGTTCTCATCCCCACGTTTACCTCACCTCACAGTGGAGCCCCCGGTTCAGCCTGAGAAGGCCCCTGCAGAGGTCCGCATCAAAACCCTGGAGGAGATCAGACTGGCCAAGGCGGCCAAGAACCAGAACCAGAAAACTGCAGTTCCCGTCGCCACCACCCGGACCTCCCCCAAGGGCTCCAAGAGAACCGTCACGGTCAAGCCGTCCTCCGTGGCCCAGGTGAAAACCTTCTCCGAGTTCAACCACGCCAAGAGGAAGCTGGGGGAGGAGGAACAACAACAACAACCTCAGCAGCAGCAGCGTCTCAAGAAGACCAAACAGCAGCCTGCCGCGGAAGCGCCGGGCGACCTCCAGGGCCCCGCCAACGCGGGCGCCCCCGGCAAGGCGCCCCCTCCCGGGGCCGAGGTGAGGGTGAAGACCCTGGAGGAGATCCGCAGGGAGAAGGCCGCCAGGGCGCGGGCGTCGCGCGGCCAGGTAGCCGGGAACGGAGAAGGCCCGGATAAAGCGCCCGCGCCGTCTGGAGAGGAAGGCGCCAAGAAGCCCCGCCTACTTCGCCTCAACAAGCCCACGTCCCCTGGTGAGAACACCGTTGTTTTATTAAAGGGGTAGCTGATGTTCTCCTACTGGTTTCCTGCCTGTAACGCTGCTTGACTAGACCTCGTTTGTCACTGGACTTGAATACACATGGCATTGACCTGTGGCCATTTGAGTGTGTGCACCGAAAAATGCCTTGGAATGCTTTGACCTGACACGGTCTTCTTCTGTCTTCTCGACAGGTGCCAACGGCCAGAAGACCGCTGAGCAGCCGGGGAAGCTAGTCGAACCTTCTGCCGCTGCTACTGAGGTAAGACCTCTGACCTCTGGCCTGTACATCCTCTTCTCGCCAGATGTGTAAAATAATTTTCCATGTATGGGACGACATAGAATCTGGAGTAGATCTGTGCTCACTATGTTCCTCTTCCTGTCCCTGACGCGCAGCCCCGATCTGACGACAGCGGCGGCAGGGGCATGGCCACCAACGGCGGTGGGGGCGTGGCCTCTAACGGCGGGGTCAAGGTCAAGACCTTTGAGGAGATAATGCGCGAGAAGCGCCTCCGCAGGCAGCAGCTGGAAGAGCAGGCCGGCTCCGCCAGTCAATCCGACAGCTCCGTCGAGGCCGAACCCGCCCAGAAACGGGCGTCGCCGACAGGCCCCGCCCAAAAACGGGCTTCGCCAACAGGCCCCGCCCTCCAGAGGAAGATCCCCGTGAGAGCGAGAGAGGTCGCGGGCTCCTCCTCCCCTCCTTCATCGTCTCCTAGCCTGACTCCGGAGGCCCCTCCCAAAGCCGCCCCCGTTCGCAAGCGCATCGGCCTCAAGACCAAGGCGTCCGCTGCCGCCGGTGGCACCCCCTCCCCTCAGCGGGGGTCTCCGCCGAGGCAGGCCGAGTCCGACTCTCCCTCACTCAGCCCCAGGAGCTCCAGCGTCAGCCCGGGGAAGAGGAAGAGGGTCTCCCCAGCGGCCGGGCCTTCCAAGCAGGCCAGAGGCGCCGCCTCGCCAAGGCCCTCTACCGAGGAGGCTGTGGTGAGCCAGGCACAAGATGGCGTCCAGAGGAAGTCCCCAGGACAAGCCACGGAAGCCAAAGGTAAAAAGTCATTTTCAAAAGAATGCCTTGTCATCATGTTCAACACAAATAAGGTCCCATCAATCCTTTCATCAGCTTGAACTTATTCGGGTACATCTAAGTGACGGCGCTTTAGTTAGAAGAAGTGGCACGTTTTCCCAGACCGAACCATAACCGTTTTCGTGCCGTGGGTTTTTGCAGTGAGGCCCAAGCTGAACGTGAAGCCCTCGGTGGTGAAACCGGCGGCCCAGGTGAAACCGGGCCAGAAGCGCAAAGCGGCGGAGTCGGCCGTGGCCGCGGTCAAACCGCTGAACAGCGCCGCCGCACGGGAGGAGCTTCCCAGCCCGCGGAAGAGGGTAGGTCCATATCCTCCACCTAACCCGTCTCCCGTTAGTTCGGACTTCCTCTTGTTTTTTTTTTGTCCTGGCAAGCGAACTTCTAGACGTTCTACGCTTATCTACTACCTACAGTGCACTGATACTGCCTTTGCGCTCTCCGTGTCCCTCCCCCCTCTCTCCCTCCCCCTCCACAGGCGTCCCCCCCGCCCACCACCTCCAGCGTAGAGGCCCAGCTGAGCCCCGCTGCGCCCAGGACCCCCGTCACCCTGCTTGGCCCCGGCCCCGGCAGCGCCAGCCCCTCCAGGGTAGAGCTCCAGATGTCCCCCGTCACCAAGCACGGCCCGGGCACCACCAGCGTTCCCACCACCACCACCCAGAGCTGCGTCCCCCCTGAGAGGTAAACACAACCATATGGATGAGTGGGTGGGTGGATGGGATCCATCTTGCTTTTCTTCGCATGGATGGGATTGTTTTGACTTGAACCATGTAACTGGCAGGTTTTTGACTTCGGGTGGTGGGGGGGCGTAATCCTAACACGCAGCAACGTCTGTCCTGTTTGGCTGTCGGTTTGCACTCGTAGGCGGTCCCAATGACGTCTAGAGGGCACCGTGCCCACTGTTTTCATACTTGTCTGGATAGGGTTGTCCTCAACTGTCTGGTCTTATCTTTTGTCCCCCTCTTCCTCAGTTCTGTGACGAAGACGCCCAGCCGGCCGCGCCGTCTCAGCGTGCCCGCCCCCAGCGCCGCCACCTCCGCGGTGGACGACTTTGAGGAGCTGCTGAACGAGTTCACCGGCGATGGCGACGACAGTCTGGAGGACGAGATGGAGCTGGACCACGACAAGGGCGAGGACGACCTGCTGCTGGAGCTGTCCGAGATGATCGACAGCTAGATACACACACACCTATTTGCTCCTCGACTATCCAAACTTTGTCCTTTTTTTGTTTGTTTTTTTACCAAGAACTTGAAACAATCAACAACAAAAATTGAGCCTTGCATAAAAAAAAAACATTGTAGAACTCTCCCTCCCTTTATTTTCAACAGACTTTCAAAACCACACAGGCCATTGTCATCTACTGCCATCGACTTCTCAGAGCTCCTCATGGGTTTGATAGGCCTTCATTTTCATTACTTCGTTACTGAACATCTTACATCTGCCTATTTTGTCATTTGGGAGACGGTGGCGCTCATGTCACCAACATGGATTCAACTGCAGAGGGTTTCATGTTTTAGATACCCTTAGTTTTTATTGTCTTTACTTTAAGTTGTTAGTTTCCTTGTTTTTTTTCCTGGAAACCTAATATACATACATTTTCTGCACTTCTGATGTTTTGATGACTTGATGTACACATACTCCTGTAAACGGTTGTTTTTATTTCTTGAAAGAGAACAGAAGCAGCAGCTGTTTTTGTTGGAGAATGTTGTAGTAAGAACAAAAAAAAATCCTAACTGTGAAGATAGGTTGGTTTTGGTCACAATACTGATGATCAATTGTCGCAGAAGGAGTAATACTTGTATACTGTGTATGCTAAAAATGACTGAGCTTTTAAAATGGACGACTTCAAACAACAGGGTTGGCAAGTTGTCGCGCATACTGCTGCACTCACAACAACCTCACTGTCTCTCCCTTGTCTTATGTCTAAGGATTTGATTACTCTAAAATCATCTATAAAGTTTTTTTCTTTCATGGTTCTGAGTTAAAAATGATGTTGAAAATGGGCAGCAGGTAGGTTATATATTTGTGATATATATTACCAAGAGCATCGTTATAGACGGGTACCCTCCAAGAGCTTTTTTTTTTTTTTTAAAGTTAAAATTAAGGTTTATCGTCTCTGATTACTTTAGTGGATTTGTCTCCCTCAACTCATCAACCACGTTTCCTTAGAGAGGTCAGCTGCCTTTATACTTATATTTGTGAACCGAAATCTTTGGCTTCTGTCTTAAACTGCCTGGAGAATGACACTACCCACTGTTCAAACCGTTTTTTGTGGAAGAACCTACTTCTCAGGGACTACATTTGTCTGATTCATCTGTAAATGTATTCACCAAGTCCGATACTAAATTATGCTCTCTACTGGTTTAATTTCAGCAGTCGATTGGCGTTTCTGCTGATCAGTGTTGAGGGGAAAGAAGTAGCTATTTGTGTATCTGTACTTGCTGGCTGTGCCTGTTATGATCTGACATGAGTTCAATGTCAAAGGTGTGTTGTAGAGACTGTATATAATAAAAAGGCTTTTACGATTGCTCACAAGTTTTAACTTTTAGAACAAATATTTCATTGCACCAAAATCTAAAATTATACAATTGATGGGTTCTGGTCGATTACAAGAAAAAAGTTTATTGTAGGAATAATCCTGTCATGTCCATTGTGACAGATGTGCAACGCAACCAAGATAAGGCACAGACTGGTACTAGCCACACAGTGAGGTCCCTCTGGTACGCACCTCAAGTGCTTAGGAAAAGGCTTCTAAGATCTGAACCGCGTCCTAGGAACATCTGGGTCTTTGAATTGTATTATGAGAGGCATCAACAAGCAAGAAAATATCTATCTTCACCCAGCAGCCACTCATTAGTGGTTCTAAGGGGTGGCAGATGCCCCTGAAAAAAGCCTTGCCACTCCAGTTGCCATCTCTCAAGTTCAAATGTGTATGGGGGTGATGACCTCTGCCCCCCTGCTTGAACCACTGCCACCCTTTTGCCACCCCAGTTAAAACTGGCACTAACCACCACTGCAGCCACTATCTGCAACTTCAAACCAGCAAGAGCAAACACACTCAGTGGCCACTATTAGATACTAGGTGTACCTAATCGAGTACCGCGTAGGACCCCCTATTACCTCCATAACAGCCTGAATTCTTTGTGGCACGGATTCAGCAAGGTGCCCTTCTGCATGCCACTGTTGTAAACAGCTGTTATTTGAGCATTTTGTATTATTAAAATTACTGTTATTTGAGCACCACACCAAACCAACCAGCACGAGTCTTGCCCATTCTAATGTTTGATCGAACAACAACTAAACCTCTTCACCATGTCTACATGCTTTATATGTTGAGTTGTAGCCACACGATTCGCTGTTTGTAGGAGCTCTTCTATTTGTGGCAACAAGGAGGTGCAGCTAATAAAGTGTCCACCGAGTGTATAGGAGTGGAGTAGCCACTCCACCATCAGACCAGAACCTCCTCACAGCAGACATGTGAAAGGAGTGTACTCCTAGTGATGGAACCCAAGTTGAGGAGGAGCAACAACTCAATACAATTCCGGTTAGAGGGGAGCTTCATCTGTCGGTCCACACAATAGGAGTATTAGTAGGTCCACTCCCACTTGTAGCTGCCAGACTAACTGATAGCTGGTCTTATGGCGGCCAGCCCTGAGGCCGCCATGAGTACACGAACCCTAAGCTGTGCTCCGGCCTTTCAAACCCTGCCTGAGTTCCAAATTAAACCTTTATATTTTAGTCATTTAGCCCGCACTTTTATCCAAAGAGACTGATTTGTCTATCGACTACACCCCAGTCATCGTCAGAAAAGCCTTCTATAAGAACATGATGACACCAGCGGTGTAGGCCTAGTGCTGCCTACAACCAAACTGTTTTGATTTATTTGACATGTTGGCTCGACTGAGATCTTCGGCCTACAGAAGACCTGCTTTATAAATAAAATTATTTATTATTATTGTTGTTTATGTTGTTGTTATATTATTATTATTATTATTAATAATAAGTGAAAGGTTCGTGTCGCACCATTGAGTGCACATGCACGGCAGATAAACCTGAATATTTTCATTTATTATGCAAAAATAGAGGGGATATAAAATGTCTGTTTCATTTATGTGATCATTATGGCTCAGCTTTCAGCTTCTTTTAAAAACACATTGACAAGTAATTGTTGGAGATTGCATTGTGAAAAATGAGCTGATCGAATGAATGTTCATAAGAGGCTCAGGGTTCCGCGTCATTACGGTAACAGCAGGCGTTCCTTGTCACGTGACCACTCCGAGCATCTTTTTGGTCCATTTTGGATGGTAGCGAGAGAAGCCCTGAACGACACCCAAAAATGACCAAGTTGCAGTTTTTAAATGTGTTTCTAACCGAACGCCTAATGCTGGCTGCCCAGGAGATATATAAATCTGTCGAAGATACGATCCTGGAGTACCAGGAGGAGATCGCGCTCAGAGAGAGGGAGAACGACCATCTGAGACGCAGGCTGCGAGACGCTGGGATTGAAATATGGCCAGGTCAGTCACCGAGCTAACGGCTAGCCTGCTAGCTAGCTAGATAGCCGCGCACTTGTTAGTTTGCAATCCAAACTGCTGCTGTGCTTTAGTTTGATGTATCCGATTAAATAAATATGATATATAACAAGTCACATATATCTGATTACTGTTAAGATGTTGAAAATGGAGCGTTACAGCCAGCGAATTCTGTTCATTAAGCTAGCTTCACCCTTAGCAGCCTGCTAGCGAGCTAGCCACCTTTGTTCGTTAGCCAGTCAGCTAACGTTACTACTCAGTTGGCTAACGTTAGTTAGCCTAGCTGGTTAGCTCCTTACTTACGCCGGCGTCCGCCTAGATCTGTCTATGTAAAATTCATGTCACATCATTCGTGCGTGTTGCAGGGAACGCATTTGTACGCTATGCACTAGTTAGCCATTGTTTTTTTCCTTCTAGATTTTAAATCACGTTTTGCCACGTCCCTCCCTCTTCCTTCCTTCCTTCCCTCCCAGACCGTCAGTCTATGGCGCTGCTGGACGAGGAGGACTCCGAGCATCCGCGCCGCGAGTGGAGCCCCAGCATGGGCCACGAGGAGCGCCTCCCCCTGCAGATCAAAGACAAGAGGGACCTGCAGCGCTCCAGCCAGGGTGACGAGCAGCTCCGCGGGCACGGCTCCTGCAGCACGCCCGAGTCCATGTTCACCCCTCCCCGCGTGAGCAGCAACGACTACCCCCAGGACCCCCCGCACACCTCCAGCCTCCCCCAGAGCCAAGGCGTGGAGAACCGCGAGAGGGATCCCGCCGGCTCCCGCAGCTCCCGGCACGTGAAGGCGGAGAGCGGAGGGGCCAGCCACAGAGGGTCCTCATCCTCCAACAGCGTCCCCCAGCCCCTTGCCCCGGTCAACCCCAACTGCTCGAACGAGAACAACATAGACATCATCGGCGTGGAGAACGGCGGGCAGCTGGCGGGCTCCAAGGGGGGCGCCGGGGGCAGCCGCAGCGGCCAGGGCTCCCATATGCGCAGTCAGGGCGGCAACGCCGCGGCGGACTGCCACCAGAAGTCGCCGCTGCAGGTCCACGTCTCGTCCTTCTGCTGCAAGGTGTGCGGCGAGGCGTTCAGCCACGTGGGCCACCTGCACGTGCACGTCCAGGTGCACACGCGGGAGAAGCCGTACCGCTGCGGCGTGTGCGGGAAGTGCTGCAGCAGCTCCGGGCGCCTCCAGGAGCACCAGCGCAGCCACACGGGCGAGAAGCCCTTCCGCTGCCAGATCTGCGGGAAGGGCTTCACCCAGATGGCCCACCTGAAGGTGCACATGCGGATCCACACGGGGGAGAAGCCCTACAGCTGCCCGGTGTGCGGAAAGTGCTTCAGCCGCTCCGACAAAATCAAGCGCCACCTGCAGACCCACAGCAGGGAGGGGACCTACTTCTCAGGGCAATGAAGGCGGCGAGGGGGGGGGGACGTATGTGAACGAATGGGACGATGAACGACGCAGGTCTCTGAATGAATTGACAGTGTGAGACATTTTTAAAAAGGAAAAAAAAGCTACATTTGCTGCCACTAAGACAATGCTTTTTTTATTTCGTTTTCAAAGAACTAGGGATTTTGCTACTCTTATTGAGAGTTTTTATCCTAACACTTTACGCCATAGTCCCATGCAATAGGATTTGCATTGCATAGTCCATTTAGTATTTTATTTACTTTTTTTTTTTTTTTTTTTAACTTGTCACTGAATGAAATAGGGAATCTTTAAACAGAATTTGGTGAGTTTTTAGCGCCTTTATGAATTAATTAGTCTTTCTGTAGTAATAAACTTAGCATGATTTATAAAGTCTTCCATATGCGCCTTGAAACTGAGATGCTTTCAGAATTGCAACAGTGAGCGGCATTCCAAAATGTGGTGTTCTCGTCTGAAAGTGTTGGCATTGGGCTGTTTTCACATCAGTAGGTTGATATGATGATGGTGTATGTCACAATGTTCTTATATATATATATATATTGAATATCTCAGTGTTTAGCACTAAGAAAAAAAATCTATTTCCAAAGTCACTCCGGAAAAAGCTTTTGATTATTTTAAATTTCTCCATTTTACACACCGTGCAGATGTGACATTCGGCCGTTCCCAGAGATGTGTACGGTAGCCTGTTAGTGTACCGTGACCTCCCAAGCACTTGATGGTGATCTGAGCCTTTTGCCTCTTTGTTGTCATTGTTGCATAACTGATTACCGCCACCTCAGTTGGTCATCCCTAGCTGGTCGCTCAATATAGCTGAGGGTTCTATTGCGAGACTGCTTTACTATTGTGTATAATAATAATATTAATAATGTGATGATAATTATGATTTTTAAGTTGTGTAAATGACCACTATTCCCCATGTCTCTTGTATCGGGTTTGTGTGTTCCTTGTATGACCTGTGCTCTCATGTGGAGCCAGACGGCTCGATCCAGCCATACAGTATTACCCTAGCCTGACATCTATCTACACACTCCTTCATGGGAGTTGGTCTGAGAGAGGTTATAAACTGCCATCAATTCTCACTTACATTACTCAAAATGTTCTCATATCACTTGTTTCGTCCCCATCGAATGGTCGCTGCAGCCCGTAGTGACCTGGTGAGCTTCAAACCAGGTGTCTGTAAGGCCGGCTTAGTGCCTACCTCAGTCCGACCCTCTTGAACAGGCCTAGATGTACAGTTCTATAATCGACTCTCAGGACTGAGGCTTCTCCAGTATGCCCTCACACACACCGACCAGCACCCCCACCCCCCCACACACCCCACACACACCCACCCTCACACCGACCAGCACCCTTCCCCCCACACACACACTCACTCACAGGCTCCTCTGGGATGCTGCTTTTGCTCCCACACACGCGACATTACTGTACAGTGTTGTATCATTGTGTACTAAATGTTATTTTTTAATAAAGTAGTAATTGAGTACCTTGTAATGGAAACAGCCTGTGTTATCTTTGCCCACAGATGCTAATTTACACCCAGTGTTTGTGAACATTCTCGATTCCTGTCACGTTGAAGGGCAAGTGTCTTAATGGAAGGCAAAAGTCTAGTTTGTATATAGAGGACAAATACATGGAAAGTTGAACCGCATACAGTACCACCGACAATTTCACACTCACCAGGGTTCCCACTGGCCATGGAATATCATGGAATTTGAAAGTGTATTCCAGACATAAAAGTCAGGGGATTTGATCATTTTTGGGCCAAATGGAATATCAGGGAATTTTAGTTGCCATTCAACAAAATATATTTTCCATGCAGTATTTTTCTTTATCAGGTTATTTCACACGTTTCCAGTATTAATGGAGTTTTTGTTACTTGATTTTTCTGCGCCCATCATCCCCTTCCCGCTCGTCAACAGTTTTTCATTTCATATAGATCATGGAAATTCAGCTTTTTAGTCTCTAAAGTCAGGGAAAAGTCATGGAATTTGACTTAGAGTGGGAACCCTGCACTCAAGTCTTAACAGTCGTCCGTTCCCTGACCTTTTTCTGATGAACATGTAATACAAATTATATAACTATTAGATGTATTATTTTTGCTGTAAATTAAGGCATCATAATCACTCAATGATTTATACAGAAGAAAACATTTTCGCTCCACCTTCACTCGAACTTACGGTAATGTGAGCTGCTTTGCCTACGTCACTAGAAGGCGTCTCGTCGTCGCAAACTGGTTTGTTGTGGAGGAGTTGTGCTTTGCTGTAAAGCTAGCTACCTTCAAAATGACCAAATTACAAATATTAAACGTGTTTCTGACCGAGCGTTTGATGTTGGCAGCGCAGGAGATCTATAAAGCCGTAGAGGACACGATATTAGAGTACCAGGAGGAGATCATCCGCGGGAAACGGGAGAACGACCAACTGAGATACAAGCTCCGCGAGGCAGGGATTGAGACATGGCCAGGTTAGCCGAATATAAACCGTGAAGCAGGAAGCCTTAGCCTTCCAGCCGAATCTCAATAATAATACAACGACTGTATCAAGCCTAACTAAGTAACTAACTGTTCGCCATGTAGTATTCTTGCTTAAAGAGATGGTCACAAATAGAGCAGTAGGAGACCTGACCTTGCCCCCCACCCCCCACTTGCTTTCCAGAGCGGCCGACGTATGATTGTGAGGAGGAAGGAGAGGGCTCCGCCGGGCAGAAAGTGGAACCAGAAGTTGTACAGCCTGTGGAGAAAGAGTCCTGCGACAGAAAGGGGGGGAGGCCGCTTCGAGACCACCAGTCTCATTCGACATCCTCTCCTCAGGGAAACGCCGACTACGTACTCCAGCCAGCCTCCCACCCGATCTTAGCCCCGTCTCCAGGGGAGTGCGGGGAGGGGGACAGCCTGGCGAGCTCGGCCTACAAACAGGTCAAAACAGAGGCCGACGGGCTCAGTTCGACCGCTGCGCCTGACAACCCCGTGACCCTCTCGTCCCTGAACCTGGACTGCGCCTCGGCGCAGAGTGAGAACAGTGTAAGTATGATGGGGTTGGAAGGTGACGTCGGAATACTGTCCGAGTTCGAGGCACTCCAGGTGCCGGCGCACGCCGCCGACCACTCCCTCCAAATGCAGGACCCCGCGTTGCGTTGCACGGTGTGTGGGAAGGCCTGTAGACACCTGGGCCACCTGAACGCCCACGCGCGAACCCACACCAGAGATAAACCATTCCTCTGCGGCCTGTGTGGCAAATCGTTTAGCTCCTCTGGCAGGCTGAAGGGCCATCAACGCATTCACACGGGGGAAAAACCCTACCAGTGCCACTACTGTAGGAAACGCTTTAACCAGACAGCCCATCTGAAGGTGCACCTCCGGGTTCACACGGGAGAGAAACCATTCAGCTGCCCAGTGTGTGGGAAGAGCTTCAGTCAGTCCAACAAGGTCAAAAGACACCTTGTAACACACTCCAGAGATAGACCGTACCTCCCTGGACAGTGAGGCCCTCCTGGTTAGTTTTGAGGCCGATGGTTAATTGGCCAGACATTTTTAAAACTGAGGGCATGGAGTACAATTGCAATTTACAACTTCCATGATGAAATGCATTGAAAACGAGGATCATCTTCTCAATCGTTTTATCATGAGAAGATCATTTGTGGTCAAAAGTCATTGCGCAGAGACTGAATTGTCTGCATTTCATTTTGTATGTGTAAGGATTTTCTTAAAACTCAGTTATTTTTAGTTGGATGTTTATTGTGCATGATCCCAACATTTGAGGAATGAGTTGTTCATGTTGTTGGAACAGTTGGTTGTTGTTAGTCGGATGCTTTGGCACAGTCTTTTGTTGTGTTTTGTATTTTAGGTAAATAAATGTTGAAATTGTCGAAAGGATCTTTTCAGAATTTTGTTTTTATTTTATAGTGGCATGATCAGTGATTGTAGCTCTCTGACAGACGTCCATAATAAATAGGGATGCGCCAATTTATCGGCTGTACATCGGTACCGGCTGTTATTCGCCTTGTTAACTGCCATCAGCCTATCTGCAAATAAGATGACATTCACCGATGGCAGTGGTCGATGTTTATCTGCAGTAGCCTACTGAAAATTTATTCTCATTGAGTAGTTGTACAACAGGCTAAAAAGGCTTTTGAAACAGTTATTTTTCAAAGAAAATAATCTGTCCTGTGAAAGAAAGCTATATTAAAGATTGTTTCATAAATTTGTACGATTGAATTTGTGCTCATTCAAAGAGAGCTGAAATACTTTAAAACACTTTTTTTTTTATAATGAAGATTTATTTGTTCCCTGGCCCAAAAGGCGGAAGAAATAACAACAAAATAAACAAACAAGAAAAAAACATTGGTATTGGCATCGACTATTAAATCAGGTACATTTTAAACATCGGTATCAGCCCAGAATTTCACAATCGGGTTCATCCCTGTAAGCTATTAAAGGAGTTTGCACAACGTTTTATTTTGGAAAGTTTGAGTTTGGAAATGAGACTAATTAATTCGCCCTATCAATACAAATAATGCCAAATAGCCTAGATGTAGGGATGGGCGGACAAAGCCCAGTAGGCTAAAGCTTTTGGGGCTTCTTCCTGATTGTACCGGAAAAAGAGCCGAAGCTCCGAGGCATTGAAAACGGAGAGCACAGTGACATCTAGTGGTTTGCATAAATCATAGCATGCTGTCAAAGGTGCAGTCGTTGTGCTAAAACTTTCAAAGCTTTTCCGGTACGTTGATGACCAGCGCCATCATTACCGAGATGAGTGAAACCCTTCCTCCAAAGCCTTAGCCATCGTCTCATTGGTCTAAACACACTGTCCTGTTTGGCTTCATCTGATGTATGTCACATCCTCTTGGTAGCTAAAACAGTTAACCATGAAATGAGCAGATAACTGGTACTAACAGGATAATAATTCTACCATGGCGGACTGCATACTGACCTGCATGCTCCTGTGTGGGTTCCAGGACTGTGAGACCACTGATGACTTCTGGTGCTATGCCGTGTGGAGGAAGGGGGAGGAGGAGGTGGAGGGAGTGGTGCCCAGTACATGGATAGTGGGCCAAAAGGTCCTGTGGCCACCGACCAATGGCAGGCAGGCCGTGAAAGAGAGGCACAAGCCTGGACCAAAATGGACGACACACAACCTCATTAAGGTCAAGCTGTTTTCAGGTACTTGAAACATCCCTGTGCCATACACACACATGAGTGTTCAATACTGTTTTATGAATACTGTATTATCATGTACAAATCTGTTTCATGCGAGAGAACTGGCCTCTGACATGCATGATGAGTACAGTGATAGATGTTTAAATGAGAAAGCAAAAAAAAAAAAAAACACTAACACAAATGCAAGAAAACATAACAGGTCTGTGGTCAATGTCCCAAAATTATTGTGACACAACTGACAATTACACGGTTATAAATCAACCATTGGATAACAAAACATTCACAACTGGCAATTACACTGTTATAAATCACCCATTAGATAACAACAAAACATTCTCTCAATCACACATCCATTTTTTTTGCCCCTTTTGTGCCAAAGCTCTTATTAATAACACTGAGTTCAGCACCAGTCTTCCTAACACAGCCCAGTGACTGAGTTCAGCACCAGTCTTCCTAACACAGCCCAGTGACTGAGTTCAGCACCAGTCTTCCTAACACAGCCCAGTGACTGAGTTCAGCACCAGTCTTCCTAACACAGCCCAGTGACTGAGTTCAGCACCAGTCTTCCTAACACAGCCCAGTAAATGGTAAATGGACTGCACTTATATAGCGTTTTTCCACCTTAGCGGCACTCAAAGCGCTTTACAATGGCCTCTCATTCACCCATTCACACACACACTCACACACCAATGGCGGTAGCTGCCATGCAAGGTGCTAACCTGCTCATTAGGAGCAATTTGGGGTTAGGTGTCTTGCTTAAGGACACTTCGACATGTGGACAGTTGGAGCTGGGATTCGAACCACTGACCCTTCGATCATTGAACGACCCGCTCTACCAACTAAGCTACAGCCGCCCCCCAGTGACTGAGTTCAGCACCAGTCTTCCTAACACAGCCCAGTGACTGGGTTCAGCACTATTCTTCCTAACACAGCCCAGTGACTGGGTTCAGCACCAGTCTTCCTAACACAGCCCAGTGACTGGGTTCAGCACCAGTCTTCCTAACACAGCCCAGTGACTGGGTCCAGCACCAGTCTTCCTAACACAGCCCAGTGACTGGGTTCAGCACCAGTCTTCATAACACAGCCCAGTGAATGAGCACAGCTGCAGAAGCTCTTGTTGTTCCAGAGTCTCTGGCCGCGTGTGAGCGCTACTGTAGCTCTAGTAGTGAGGAAGTGACCGAGAACTCGGAGAGCGACTTCGAGCCAAGCCGACAGAGGAAGAGGAGTAGGAGGAAGAAGAAGAGGAAGACCGGACAGGACAACGGCACGGGTGAGCGTAGTAGTAGACCTCAACACAGGAGGCATGTTTAAGTCAAAGTAAACACTTCATTAGTTAGGTCTCCCAGTTGACCATCTCTAGATTCTCGACTGTCTAAACCTTAACCAGCTGTCTTATTATTGAAATGGTGTCTATAACAGTGACATTTGTCAAATCCCGTTTTACCATAGGTCCTGACCAGACACATAAAGGGGAATCTGGAGACAATACCAGGACATCCAGAGGTAAAGCAGCATTTTCAGGGGACATATTAGCATTGTTTTATATTGTATTCTCTCTCGCTTCGCCAGACCCAGTTCGCAAAAATGCAAAGAGCCTGAAGCTGCTGAGTTTATTTTGGATTTCCAAGAGGCGTTATTAACGGTGGCAGACCAAAATGCCTCTGGACGCAATTGGATAGAGCTATAACCAATCAGAGCAACGGAACGTGGGTTAGTCATCGTGTCAGCGTATCAAATAGGTAGTCGTTGTATCCAACCCGCCCCATGCTAGATGAATGGTTGTGATTGGCCAGATGAACAGTTGTGATTGGTTGTATTCATGATCCATACCTGAGTGGAGCAGATAAGTGCTATAATCTTTTAATTTGTGACACAAT
This sequence comes from Borostomias antarcticus, assembly GCF_949987555.1. NCBI lineage: Eukaryota > Metazoa > Chordata > Actinopteri > Stomiiformes > Stomiidae > Borostomias > Borostomias antarcticus. Next base: position 5,299,912 of record NC_140244.1, read on the forward strand.
TTTGAACATTTGCATGAGCAGTCTCCATGGGTCACTTGACAAGATAATTACTCTGGACATTTGACATTTCAAGATGGTGGCCATTTTTCAAGATGGCTGTACCCTAAGCTGCTATGCTCACTGACTGTCCCAATGAAAAGCCACTGTGCCTGAATATATTTGTATAATGTACATTTTGCACCATACCACACCCATAATGTACATTTTACACCACACCGTTTGACAAAATTCAAAAATCAGCCGTTGTATATGATCGTAAATAACCTTATAACATGTCTTATAATCCTAAATTATGAACCTGTCCTTTAAACATTATTGGTAAAGTATGTTGTGTTAAATTGTGTGCAAGATGCAAGATTTGATTGGATTTTGGTTTGAAGATGAGTCAGGATCTCCTCCTCCTCCTCCAAAGAAGAAGAGAGCCGGGACAAACGACAGAGCTGGAGAACCAGAGGCAGAGAGTTCTGCTGTACTCCAACTAGAACCTCATTTAGATGCACCTGAGCTTAGAGGGTGAGGCGTCTTATTTTGTGTGGAATGTCCCTTTAAGTCTAACTCCTGTTTTTCAGATTGTCTGGGAAAAGTATTAAAGGTGTTTGCTAAACTGGCTCTTGTGATGATCTATCCCAGTCAGAGCTGAAAATTAACACCTGCCACCGGCCAAATGCAGGTAAAATTTCCAATTGGCGACTAGATTTCGGAAGGCTATCTGAAAAAAAAAAAAAACTTGGCCTGTAGATTTTTTCATCTACAGTCCCCTTGGCAGGTGACTCACCGTGAGCCAAAAAGTTAATTTTCACCCCTGATCCCAGTGTTGTATAGACCACACAACTGCTCTTATTTGATCAGCTCTTTTCCAGGATCTCTAGAAGGATATGAATCTGTTATAATTTTATTTTCTTTAATCATTGTTAACCAGTCTTGATGACTCACTCCACGAGGACAACATTCGCATGGGAGGAGCTCACTCCTCAAACACATGTAAGATGTGCTCACATGCTGTTATGCTGGGTGTTGGTATAGTGCTTCCAGCTGTGCTTTTTCCTCGGCGAGATTAGTAAAGTCTTACCTTTGTATCATATGTTAATACAAGTAAATATCAGTCATAAATCAGATGGATGAGCATGTCGATGACCATCAACAAGTGATGAAATCCTGATAATTATACGTTTGCTTTTCCAGGGGAAGCCATGTTTACACCACCACAGCCACCAGATGGAGGCCTTGATTTCCCTCTACCAACTGGCGGTGAGGAGAACATCTAGTAAAGTCTCCACTGACCCCCGTAGAGAAGTCAGTAGAATCTGTGAACAGGCTTTAGATCAGGCTATGATGTGTTCCCATCTGTGATATGACCGTCTTTGCCCGGTCGTTTGAATGACTCTCCATATTTTCTATTTGGACACACTAGTCCTCTGACTGTTTGTTTGTTTGTTTATTAATAAATTTATTTATTATTTTATCCATCCATCCATCCATCTACTAATTAATTAATGTATTTATTTAATTTTATTCAGCCAGGGGAGTCCATTGACACCAATGTCTCATTTCCAATGGTGCCCTGGATTACTCAGCATGCATCATAAACAACATCATAAACATAATAAACAAATAAACATCATCATCATACACATCATAAACAATATAAAACGGTATAAAAATAATAAAATCTGATTAATACATTTTACATCTTTATCATGATAACATTATTCAAAACATACACAGACCTCGAGCCCATATTCCTGAATCGTATGAGTGAACCTGCTGACTCGGGCGTGTTGGGTGTCAGAGTTCCAGGAGCAGGTCCTTGGGCTGCTGTTGGACATCCAGCACACGGTGAAGAGCCTGGGGGGGCGCGTGGGGGCTCTGGAGCGCAACGAGCCCCAGTTTGAGGTCTGCAGGACCTTCGATGACATGGCGGCCCTGGAGCGCTCGCTGGCATCTCTCGAAACAGCTGCCCAGATGGTTAGCGATCGTATCTTCTTCTTCTGGGGTTCAGTGAACAGGAAGTGGTATTTGAGAACAAATTAAACAAAGGAAAAACTGGCGAATGCTTCATAGGCTGATTCAAAGTTGAAAAGTATACCTGTCTTGTTATTCTTTTCAAGAATTGTTACTATCATTTTTGGACACCTTCAACAGACAAGGTGTGTACTCTTGTGAGCCAATAGTATTAGGACTCCTGATTGTTCCCGCCTCCCAACATACAGTGTGGTACCAACGTTGTAATACTATTGGCTCAGCCTTGTTAGACGTGGGCCAAACCAGACAGAGGTAAACAGGACGTTCTTGTTGGACCCGTCAACATTTCTTAAATTAATAAGTAATATTTTTTTTATTTTTTTTGGGGGGTGGGGGGGGGGGGCTATGCTTTTATTCTGCACCTTTCTAAAAGCTCTGTGGATGTATGTACAGGTGCATCTCAAAAAATTAGAATATTGTGAAGAAGTCCATTATTTTACATAATTTAATTCAAACAGTGAAACTTTCATGTATTCTAGATCCTTTACACAAAGTGAAATATTTCAAGCCTTTTTTGCTTTAATCTTTATGATTGTATAGTATGTTCAGTATGTTCATTTAAACACATAGGAGTGGGGGCTCCTTTTGCACAAATTACTGCATCAGTGTGGAGCGTAGCATGGAGGCAGTCAGCCTTGAAATATTTCACTACATGTATAATGAATCTATAATATATGAAAGTTTCACTTTTTGAATTAAATTACGGAAAATAATGAACTTTACACAATATTCAGATTTTCTGATATATATATATATATATAAATTATAATTGATAATTGTTTTTTCTTTTTTTGAAATTATTTGTCTACATAAGTTATTTTCTATATGACCTGTAAGCCTTTTACAGTGAACTGTTATCTGTACATTGGTAACCGCAGCTTTTAAAAATCTGTTTCTCATCTCGTTTGTCTGCCAGAAACAGTACCTGTCACGTATCGGTGGAAACACGCTACGGGACAACGTGGGCAAAGTTATGGAAAGGTGGGCAAACAAACACACATACTATGTACACACACATACAGTACACGCACACACACACTATGAATAATAGTGATTGTGGATGTGACAATTATCCAGGAACAGGGATAACATCTGATTGGTCGGTGCTGTTTTGCTCTCAGGCTGATGACCAATGAGCTGATGAGCCACTTCAACATGAAGGGGAGAAAAGGGAAGAAGAGGAGCTTTGGCTCCTCCCCATTGAAAAACATTGTAATTGGTAAGCTTGGCAGAAGTCTGTCTGAATAGGGCCTGTGTCATGATTTTAATGACTACAACATTATTACAGGATTCTAGAATGTTATGATTCTGTGTGTGTGTGGGGGGTGTATATATAATGTATGTGTTTGTTTCATGTCCATATGTGTGTGTGTGTCTGTGTACGTGTCCATGTGTATTGTGCTTGCATGTGTGTGTGTTTTCAGACAGCGTCATGTCAACACACCCGTATGTGACAGAGACGGCCATCTTGCACATGATAGCGAACGTGCTGAAGCACGCGCCGGACAGACGAGGGGGCGTGGGCAGGCGCAGACAGCCAATCATCATCAAGCAGGAAATTATATAGTGCAGCAATACCATATTACAGACTTCTAGAGTATTTCAAGAGTTAACTTTACAATGTTTTTTTCTATTTGAAAAGTTTTCATTGCTAATTAAATGTGCTAAGTTCAATGTTAAACCTGCAGTATGTAACATTTGCGTTACGATCCGGCTACTACACACTAGCTATGAGCTTTGGAGCTTTGGTTTGGGTACGCCCACAATCCCAAATAAGGCCGTGGAAGAATGCCTGGCGTTGCTGATTGAAGCAGAGCATGCTTTGATCCGGGTGTGGCCACACCTCTATGGGAGGAGGCACCCTCGGCTGTCTTGTGATGCTCTGGTGTAGTTCCTATACACCACTTTTTAGAATTCCTGTAGCAGAGCCAAACGTGATCTACAAACGCGGTTTTCACAGAGGCGCTCATTCACAGATCCCTCACAATTTATCATTGCAATACAGAGACATTTAAAGGTTAAAAATCTTACAAAAATCTTACATACTGTAGCTTTAAACTTTTATTTATTTATTTTATTTTATTTTTAAAAATCTGATGCTTAGTAAAATGCATGCCTTGGTGAGTTTAGCTACTGTGTAAATGTTATAAGATGGTAGCCCACTTGTCAGATGAGATTCTAAATGTAAAATAAAATCAATAAAATGAATCTGTTTTAAGTTTATTGTGAACACACAAGAATAAATATGCATACACACGTGAACGCACAAGCATAAATATGTATGAACACACACACACACACATGAACACACAAGCATAAATATGCATGTACATACACACGATCACACAAGCATAAATAAACAAGGTGAGCTTGTTCCTTTTCCCAAAATAAATATTATTTATCCTAGGGTCACCTTAACATGTTCCATTTCAAGCAACAGTTGATGGAGCGGCCCTGACCACGTATACTGTTGTAGTTCCAGTAAAAAACACTAGAGGGCGCACTCACATTGTCAACAACTTGACTGTGCTGACCAAAGTTCTTTGAACAAAAGTCCATATCAACACCCTACCTTGCATGTGGTTGCAAGCAGTGTTATATGTAGGCTACCCTATGATTTATGAAAGTAATTTCAACGTAGTGATTTATATGCCACCGACTGTGATACAAACTACAGTGGGGTTTAGACATCCCTCTGTATATTCTCTGTGTAAGTCTAGGTGATAACGGTAAATCCTCTCGCAAAGGCACACAGCTTTTCACAATTCTGGAGCAGTTTAGTTTGACGACAATCAGGGGAACAGCAGGCTGTCATCTAGCTGGTGGAGATCATTATAGCGCCACGCAGTCATTGTGCGATCAGACGGCAGAACCGGAGAGTCGATGCTATTTTCTTTCCAAGCTGATGAAATCTTCCTTTCCCTGGTCTTCGGTTCAGTTTATTTCATTGGTCATTAAGGTTATAAATATATAAAATGCAATCTTTGTGGTACTTCTACAAAAAAAAAAAACTCGACGTTTTCTCACTATCTTCCAGACACATTATAGATATAGCCTACGGATTTAATAATAGGCAACTCTTTATTCCACTAAGTAGGCCTAGTAAATTGTATTAATTGTTTATTGTTAAATTATTTGTCTAAACATCTGATGTATTAGCCTACTAAATTATTGTTCATCTTGGCAGCCTCACTTGTTTGAACAGCTGCATTTAGCAAAGAGAAAGACATTGCTAACAGTCTACACACGCACACACGCACACGCACACACACACACACACACACACACGCACACACACACACACACACACATACGTAGTGGAGGGATGGGGGAGTGTGTGCTGCTTCTGTATCTCAGACAGCCTCACCATTCGTCATTCTGTGGGTCATTGGGTCAATATATAGCCAAAGTGTGTCTAGTCTGACGTCATCTCCTGCTCAGACCACACACAAGGCCCGACCCTTCCTCAGTCTAGATCCATTCATCGATCACATCCAGTTAGCAATAATAGCCTATGCAATCTACTGCTGCCGATATCGGGAGCGTTCAGCTTTTACTGGCGGAATGCCGCTGGAGGAACTCTAGCGTAGGCTATAGCCGTCAGCAAACCGCCGAAATTTTACGACCCTATGAGTAAAAATGGGGGAAAAGGAAAAAATACCTCCACATACATTTGAGCAGTCCAATGTAAATTTGTCGCATTCACAGCCTGACCCATGTGGGCAAAAGTATTGGGACCTCTTAATCATTACATTCAGGTGTTTCATTCAGTCCCATTGCTACAGGTGTAAAATCAAACACCTAGACATGCACTCTGCCTATAAACATTTGTGAAAGAATGGGTTGTTCTAAAGAGCTCACTGAATTCCAGCGTGGTACTGTAATAGGATGCCACTGTTGCAACAAGTCAGTTGTTGTTACATATGTCCTCTGGTTCCATGAGTAACTCACTATGTTGTATTTATATTATTTGCATTTGTGCACTTGTATTGTATTTTATTGTTTTTTTTTATAGGCTAGTATAATTGATCAAAGCACTTTAAGCTGATGCTGGTCTCCACTTGGACTCCTTGTACATCAGGGACAGCGATGGAAATAAGTCTTGGACTTTTCGCTTTTATCCCTGACATTGCAGACATACTGTAGCCTATGTTTAAAAAAAAAATATATAGGCCTACTGATTATAATTGCTTTTGTAAATAAATCAAATCAAAAGTTTGTGAAATTTCTCCCCTACTAGATATTCCACAATCAACTGTAAGTGCTATTCTTGCAAAGTGGAAGCGTTTAGGAACCACTCAGCCATGAAGTGCGCGGACGGCGGCCGAGCAGCTGCATTCAAGCCTTACATCACCAAGCACAAAGCCAAAAGCGTCGGTGCACGCCACGAATGGACTCTGGAGCAGTGGAAACGTGTTCTGTGTGACAAATCATACTTCACTTCTCTATCTGTCAGTCTGATTGATGAGTCTGGGTTTGGCGCATGCCAGGCGAACGTTACCTGCCTGACTGCATTGCGCAAACTGTAGTTTGGTTGAGGAGGGATTAATGGTCTGGTGTTGTTTTTCTGGTGTTGGCCTAGGCCTCTTAGTTCCAGTGAAGGGAAATGTTAATGCTTCAGCTTTCCAAGACATTTTGGACAATTCTATGCTTCCAACTTTGTGGGAACAGTTTGGCCCTTTATTGTTCCAGCATGACTGTGCCCCTGTGCACAAAAGTGCGGTTGAGTTTCACCCCCAGGCCCTCAGCGACTGCCGTCCAGAGCTCAGATGTGAACTGCGGGACCCTGTCAGAGGTGAGGTCAGCAGGCGTGCCAAAACGGGCCACCCAGGACCCGATGAATGCCCGGGCCGCTTCCACGGACGTGGTCAAGGACAGGGGAACAGCTTCCGGACACCTGGTGGTCCGGTCCACCGTGGTGAGGAGATGAGTGAACCCACGAGAGGAGGGCATCGGGCCCCACCAGGTCCACGTTGACATGGTTGAACCGTCTCTCAGGCACTAGAAACGGTGCCAAAGGGGCTTAGACATGACGCTGTACCTTGGAACGCTGGAACGCCACGCTGGAGCCCGCCCAGGTCTTGACATCCTTCCTGAGGCCGGGTCAGACAAACTTGGCCCCAACCAGCTTACTAGACTCGATGACGTTGAACTTACTGTGCTCGACTGCGGTGATGTGATCTATAGGCAAGCCTCTACCTCTACTCCTAAGGTTTAGATGCTGTTTACCACTCCGCCATCAGATGTATTACTGGAGACTACTCCAGACCTCCGGCTCACATTACACTCGCTCCTGTGATCGGCTCCTATTAGACATCCCAAGAGTTCGAACCGAACTGGGTAAAACTGCATTTTCATTTTATGCTCCTGAGGCCTGGAACTCACTTCAATCTACTTTTCAACTTGATTCTTTAGTTCCCCTCAGTCATTTTAAATCACTACTTTATGATCACTTTGTTTCTGTATGTACTTGTTTTATGTGAATCTTGTTTGTAATTTTATTTTTCTACAAATGTACTGTAGGATTATGCTAGTCTTGTATCATTTATTTGGTGCAGGGCATACTTTGTATTTACTCGACATCACTGCAGAATTCTGGGTTGGAAGCCGGCTGCTCTCCCCGCCTGTGGCCAGGGCCGGACTGGGTGAATATTTAATGCCGGGAGTCATGTCCAAGTCAGGCCACGAGAGGGGGGGGTGCTGCGCGATTTGTTGACGGGGGGGGGCAGGCCATTCGCCGCGTGCCAGGCCAGTTGGCGCGCCAGGTCACCGGGAAAACTCCCGGTGCTCTCGATGGCCAGTCCGCCCCTGCCAGTGGCAGCCAGCCACACCGGCCTGGTGGTGGCCCTCAGTTGACAGACTTTGCTTTCGAACCGAGCCCAGTTGTAGGCCTATATAAAATGACTTCTAAATTGCTGTGTTATTAATCAAATGCTTACTTCATGCTTAGTCCGTCTGTTTCTCCCGGATGGCTTTGGCTGGCATTTCCAGTTCACCTTCTCGTTTCTAAAATAAGTCTTATAGCTTTCTGTACATGGCTAGCTAGTTAAGGCCAATTTATACTTTGTCGTACGACACTTCTGAAAGTGTCGACAGACAGAAATGACGTCACTGTCAACACTTTTTTTGTGATTGGATAGCTAGATAGAAGGCAAGTCCGTTGCCATGTATCAATCAGCCACGCGTCTGCAAGTAACCATGGAGGTGATCAGACACTTTGCTTACGTATAAATGCTAAATGTCGGTCAACATTTTTTTCTGTCGACAGACATTTGTCGTAAGACACTTGTCGACTGAGTATAAATTAAGCTTAATTTACGCCTTAAATTAAGTTTAAGGTGTAAATTAAGCTTAATGTATACTCAGTCGACAAGAGTTGTACGACAAATCATCATTATTTCTGTCTGTCGACACTTTCAAAAGTGTCATACTACAAAGTATAAATTGGCCTTAAGCCTATGTAAAATTACTCTGTTGCCATGAGTGTTGTAAGTTTCACTATTTTTGTTCATTGTAACGTTGGGTTGGTACCTTGGAAATATTTCAGTTGTGACCATTTCTTGAACATTTGTGAAGAGTTGTGGTTGGCCTTTGTTCATTGGCCACGAAACAAATTAATGTAGTCTAACGTTAGCTAGCTACAGTTTTAGCAATGTAATTGTTGTAACCCTAACCCTAACCCTGATTGGCTATAAACCAATCTTTATTAATTTTGAAAGAGAATAGAATGGATAAGTGTTCCAAAATCTCTGGCAAAATCTGTGAAAGTTCCCATGTTCATTAGGCTGTGCTAGGTAGGCAGTTGGCACAAATGGATATTGCTAAAGTTAGCCATCTTATTCTGTTTCTGCGGTGGATGACCAAACTCCAGAGGTCTATCACAGGCTGTACAGTCCTATCCATAGCCTTATTTCCACTGTCGTGCCGAACCGATACCGTGCCGTCAAACCGTCAAACTGCGCCCCTCCGGACCCGTGGGAACGGTTACAGTGTCTGTTTCCACCTCTCGGGCTGTTGCGTTCCACGGAATGTTGTTATTGTCGGTTGCCATGGTAGTTTGTTTTGTCTCTTCACATTTCTACTAAAGAACGGTTCTGCTTCTCTCAGTACGGTTAGGCAACCGTGTCATGGGAACGGTTCTGCAAACGGTTCTGGGCCCAACCGGTCCCATGTGGAAACACCGTCGGAACGGTTACCCTGCTTGCTCAGAACGGTTTGGCACGACAGTGGAAATAAGGCTCATGTCTCTTCTGTCTACATTATATTTGTCTCTTTCACGTGGCTAACTGTCCTGTCTCTCCCTCCAGCCCAGGCGACCTCACAAGTGGATGGTGTGTCTACGGCTGCTGGAGGAGGTGGAGGATGAGAATTTGCGCTCCAATGCTCAGAAGAGGAATCTGAAGAGAGAACTGGAGGAGCAAGCCAGAAAATGACACAGGAGATCACTGCACTACACAGCCAGCTCAGATAACCCACTGTGTGTGTGTGTGTGTGTGTGTGTGTGTGTGTGAGAGAGAGAAAGACAGAGAGCCATACAGTTCCATATCCCTTGTTCATTTTGAGAAATCTGTTGCCATTGAGTAACCTGTTCCAAATACCATTATCAATGTGTTTTGTTTGACCTCTCTTGACATTGTTACTGTCCATATGTCTGTCTGCACATGACCACTCAGCGTCACTGAATGGAAGCCAGAGAAATAGGCTGCCGTGTGTGTGCGCGCGTGTGCAAGAGTGGTGTGTGTGTGTGTTTATGGTAAAAGGAAGGGTCTAAGAGGATTGGACAGAATCTTAACATTGTTTCTATGTACTGCAGGCTATATGAATTTGGAACTTACTGTGTGTGTTTTCCCAAGCTGAGATAAGCAGGGCCAAAAAAAGATTTATCATTGTATGTATTTAGCAAAGTGTTTCAATCCATGCACCAAGGCAGGCCTAGACTTTATCTTAATATAAATTTTCATTTTATCTAATTTTAGACCACCTGCCTTGGGGGCACAACATTGGACTCGACGCCACATTGTCCACAAACCACAGCATGTGACGCCAGTCCTGATGGTTGGTGTTTGTTTTTTCAACTGATCTGATCATTATTATCTACACTCATCAAAGAACAATTCTTTCAGCCATGTACCAAGTCCAATTTCTTTTGCTTCTGTGTTTTAGGTCGGCCAAGGCGTCTTTGGGGCCATTGTTGGAGGATGTAGTTGAACTCATCGTGGAGGTGAGGGAGGAGGTACGGGAGGCGCAGAGACCAGGAGGGCACAGCTGCTGACTCCAGCCCTGCCAGAACACCTGTCCCCTCCACCACCACCTGACCCAAGAGGGCCGCAATGTAAGTATTAACTTGTCTTGTTACTGATAGATGAAGTTTCTTGGTAAAAAAAAAAAAACGTAATCCTGTTTTGTTATCAAAGGCTTCTTGGTCCTGTGATCTTTGCCTTGCTCGCATGGTGTTCCGTTGGCCCGGGTGACTTGACTTGAACACTCCCTTCAGTCCCTTGAACAGTCTCCCTAACTGCACTCATAATACCTCATAATGCACATGTCATTTGTGTATTTGGCTTTACCGTTAAGCATTGATAAAAGACTCACACTGACTGAAATTGTGATTGTAGGTTAACTACTTTGTGTTATTTCAAGGGCTGTTAACGTTAAAGTCTTAATGTTCGCAATTAATCTGGAAACTTAAAATAAAAATAAAATAAATAACGCAAATTAATTATTATTATTAATTAACCAAAATTTACCCCAACTTCCTCCCGTAATTCCAAACGCAAGTGTTGACCTGGCTGAATTACAGAAAGGCATGTGAAAGGCGGATAAATCTGCGTTTTACATGCAGACTGCCATCCCTTCAGGACTTGCACGCCTCCAGGACCCTTAAACAGGCCAACAAGATCGCGGCCGACCCCTCCCATCCCGGTCACGGTCACTTTGACCCACTCCCCTCTGGTAGGAGACTGTGGCCCATCGGGACCGGGTCCACCCGCCTGTTACATATGTTGTGTGCTGTTCTGTTGTTTTGTTAGGCCTACCTGTTTGGTTTTGTTGTGTGGTTGTTTTTGTCTCCCTCTACTGTTCTCAATCTCCAAACTCTCAGGGCGCGCGCCTAGTTCAAGTCATCAGTTTTCACCTGCTTCCAATTAACTACTTCAATCAACCTGGTCCCTCCCTTCCTATAAATAGTCCTCTTTGTCCTCAGTTCTTTCTGACCTGCCTGAGCTGTGGCAGGGCTCTGGTTGGTAGAGCTTGGTTTGGTCTGGTTGTTTATTGGTTTGATGTGAAGTTTCTCTTGTGTTACTCTTTTGGTTGTAGTTATGTTAGTTGGTTAAACAGCTTTAGTTATTGTTTGTGATTTAACCCTTTGTATGTTTTTGTGCACACAGTGGCAGATGACTAGTTGAGATACCCTGGGTCTACATCTCCACACACACGTAGGATTACCTGCTGTCTAACACCCCAGTTTAGAGTGCGCACCACCCACTGTACTTTGAGGTGCCCAGCACCTGTAAAGGGGGGGGTGGGGTTTTATTTCGGATTATACTTTTGTTTGGTGCCACTGTTAGTCCTCTCTGTTCCCTGTGTTGCTATTAAATTCATTATTGCCTATTTTGGTTGTCCTGGTTTTGTGTGACTGCACCCTCATCTGTCCAACCCATTGTTTTATGTTGCGCTCTGCTTCCTCGGGCCACCAGGGGGCGTAACACCGCCAAAAAAACAGCTTCTTTCCCACAGCCATCAGACTCATCAACAAGGCTTGTGTCCCCCCACAACGCCCCCCCCCCCCCCACCCACACACACACACACACACAATGACTCTATACCCCCTGCACCACTTGCACACGACCCCTGATTGTTCCACATACCTTAACGACACACACACACTGCACTCACTGTACATAACACCGTTCATCCACCACACTGCAATCTGCACACCCACTGTATTTTGTATTTGCACTGTTTTTGTACTGTTTTGCACAGTCATGTCTTTGCACTGTGCTGTCCTGTCCTGCACTCTGTCGTCTACAACAGTGTATGCCTTAACCCTAGTCAAATTCCTAGTATGTGTGAACCATATACATGGCAATAAACAGGAGTTTTGAGTCTAATTCAGCATGATTTCATATTGGACATTCAACAGACAGCAGCAGATAAGATAGTTCTCTCAACTTTTGCTCTAGCTGGGTCTATCCTAAGCAGGAAGCATGGCCTTGCTACGTCTGTCCAACAAAGGTTGAACTGGACTCTCGTCGAACAATCCCCGACTGGCTTGGAGATTGAGTGGTTGTGCGTGGACGTTGGCAGCTTTAAAATCGTCAACGTCTACAAGCCTCCGCCCTCACAAATCACACCAGCGTATTTCCCAGTCCTCCTCCACCCCTGCCTCTATGCTGGCGACTTCAATTGCCAGATGTACAGATTCCCGCTCCACTCGCTTGTCCTTTGCCTCCACAATCTGAGGATCAGGCTGGCCCTGTCCTGGATAAAGAAGAGGATTTGCTCTGGCAGTCCTTCCTGCGCCTGAGGTAAATTCATCATTCAGGATTCAAGAGATTCACATCCGTATCTAATGTTCCATTTCGTCTTATCACAATGCTCACTCAACTGCGAATCTAATTAACTTAACTATTAATGTAATGACATATTCTCGTTCTTTATCTCCCTCTCTCTCTCTCCTATCTCTCCTGTAGCTTCTGCTTCCAGAGAGTGGGCGATCAGCTCTCACCAAGGAGCAGCAGGGGTGGATCAGTCGGGTGCCGTTTACCAGGAGCAGCACGAGGAGGTCAATCAGCCACCCGCATCCCCCGCACCCTTCTTCTCATGTCAGCTGTTCCTCTGGATGCCAACCCGTATGTGGGCACTGGGCATGTAAGGCACCCTCACAAAGGCTGGGCTGTACAAGACCATCCCGAGGGTCTTGGACTTCGAGGGCTGGTATCTCATGGCCACTGAGTACCTGGAATGCCCTCAATGTTTTATTTGTCTTATAATCCACCAGTTTCCAGCGATTCTCACCTACTGGTACGTATACATTTGAAACACTGAAAGCAGAGCACAGCTGCACGCTGTGGAACGTGCCGAGGAAGGACCGCTAGCAACGCCGCCGCGGCACCCGCTGGAGGGCCACTGAACTCTCCAGTAATAAGCCTTTTAAAAACCAATGTTTCTCGGGCCTAGTGTCCCATAAGGCAGGAGCCTATCTCCTGTTTCTGTAGCGTGAGGCAGCTTGATGTACAAGTACACCCCCTGGACATCACATGAGGGTTTAACCCTTTGAATACGACCGTCTCACCGGCAAAGTAAAAAAAAAAAAAAATCTCAAAAAAAAAAAAATCTCAAAAAAAAAAAAATCTCAAAAACTGACAACACTTCCTTAAAGCCGAGAAACTGCGGTTTCTAGTAATATAGGGAAAATCCAATTCATAATCAGAATGTTGTCACTGTACTAACTGTACTGAAAGGGTTAAAGGGGGAAATGGTATGGGGACACCCACCGCTGATTGATATGATACACCATATGTGGACCCCGTGGAATCTGTTTCATTGAGCCACTCACTCAGACACTCACACACCCTCACTCTCACGTACAGAACATGATAGGTGGAGACAGGAAGCCGTCTGTCTCTGCCCCGCCCTCCGGAAGCCCAACTGCCACTTCCGTTTTTCCTGTCCTTTAACATGGCGGCCTCGTCTGAGCCGAAGACCCCGTCACGTTATCACTGTCAGGGTATGTTCAGCCCCTTGCCAGCATTTCACGGATATGCATCCTTCATCATATGTGGGGAACTTGGGATCTAAAGTTCTGAGGTGAGTTTGAAATAGTATACTGGTGAGTTTTGTAACGCGGTTGGTGTTCATCAGGTTAGGGTTATAGTCCAGTTTGTTCCAGAATGTTCCGCCTCCTGTGCATGACCTAGCCTGGCTGTGTATACAGTATCTCACTGCATGGTCCCTCCCACCATCGATGTCCTCAGCCTTGGCATGCTGACATGTGACACCGAATTCTGCAGTACAGTATGTGGGCAAAAATCTTTATCAGAACTTTTAAGACCTTCACATGTATGACAAAAACAACATTCAGGAACCTGAAACACACTTGTCTTATTCCCAAGTTGTCTTCAGGCCATGTTTATGCCCCCAGTGTCATCCTTACAGATGTTTCCATTAATAGCCTACTGTTCACAATTTCAAACTAATTAAGCGCTTTAATCTCCGGAGTCATTTTTAGTCCAGTAATCACTTCAACTCACGAATGAGATGTCTAGTTTTGAACTTGTAAAAAGGTTGTAGCTTGGTTGAGGTAATTACTTTAGTCTCAGATAGGACAAGAGACACTAGACATGTCTTCTGTGGAACAGTGAGGGGACTTGAGCCAACAGAGCACCCATTGAGCATCGCCTGATGATCTGGGGACTATCTACTCATACTGTATGGCACCATCTTCTTCCTCTCCCAATCTCATCTCTCCTCTTCTCCAGTTTCTCCAACTTCATCTCATTTCCTCTTTCATTTTCTGCTCACTCCATTCTGTCTCCCGTCTCTCTACCTCTGCCTCTCATCCCTCGTTCCATTACGCAGCCTTCCTCGTCCAAACCCCGACTCTCTTTCCGCTGTCTGTTTCAAGGTCTTTCTGTTTAACGGTATCCTCCTGACTTGTCTCCCATCGTCCTATCGCTATCTCTTCACACTCCTCTCCTCCACTCTCCTTCCTTCCATGTTCCACCTCTGCTCTGACGTACCTATCTCTGGCTCATATCTCCATGTCAGAAAAGTTATTCCGATCTATTCTACGCCTCCTTCTCCTCCTCCCCCCTGTGTGCCCTCTCCATCTCACCCCCTCTCTCCAGTCCTCCTTCTACTCTCTCTCCCACCCTCCCTCTCTCTCTCTCCCTCTTTCTCTCCCTTTATCTCTCTCCCTCCCTCCCTCTCTCCCTCCCTCCCTCCCTCCCTCCCTCCCTCCCTCCCTCCCTCCCTCTCTCTCCCTCCATATCCATCTTTCTCTCTTCAGCCAGACCTTTTCTCCTCTTTATAATTTACAGTGACTTTTTAATGGTGACATGAGCCCCGGAGGCTTCTGTCCAACCATAGGTCTTCAGGATTACACTGACTCATATTTCAGCAGCCCCCCGGGCAGACGCGTGTGTGTGCGTGTGTGTGCGTGCGTGCGCCAAGAAATCAGTGTTTTTTTCCTACTAGCAGACACAGCTCATCGTCTTTTAATGGGGAAATCATTCGCTGGCGCTGTGTGGGAGGAGCAGCACCTGTGAATAGAAACAAAACAGAATCATCAAGAGATGGGGTGTCGAGGATGTCTGTTATGTGGGGTGACAATGTCCGTTATGTGGGGTGACAGGATATGTCTGTTATGTGGGGTGACAGGTTATGTCTGTTATGTGGGGTGACTAGATATGTCTGTTATGTGGGGTGACAGAATGTCTTTTATATGGGGTGACAGGATATGTCTGTTATGTGGGGTGACAGGTTATGTCTGTTATGTGGGGTGACTAGATATGTCTGTTATGTGGGGTGACAGAATGTGTTTTATGTGGGGTGACAGAATGTCTGTTATGTGGGGTGACAGGATGTCCGTTATGTGGGGTGACAGGATATGTCCGTTATGTGGGGTGACAGGATATGTCTGTTATGTGGGGTGACAGATTGTCTGTTATGTTGGGTGACAGGATACATCTGTTATGTGGGGTGACAGGATATGTGTTATGTGGGGTGACAGAATGTCTGTTATGTGGGGTGACAGAATGTCTGTTATGTGGGGTGACAGGATGTCTCATGTGGGGTGACAAAATGTCTTATGTGGGGTGACAGTATACGTCTGTTATGTGGGGTGACAGAATGTCTGTTATGTGGGGTGACAGGATACGTCTGTTATGTGGGGTGACAGAATGTCTCATGTGGGGTGACAAAATGTCTTATGTGGGGTGACAGGATACGTCTGTTATGTGGGGTGACAGAATGTTATGTGGGGTGACAGAATGTCTGTTATGTGGGGTGACATATGTCTGTTATGTGGGGTGACAGGATACGTCTGTTATGTGGGGTGACAAACTGTCTGTTATGTGGGGTGACAGAATGTCTGTTATGTGGGGTGACAGAATGTCTGTTATGTCAAGCATACTGTATAGTTAAGTTCCCCATGCACAAGGTAACTCTAACCCTACGTCCTCTTTCTATGCTGCTGTTTCTCGCTACGCCAGCGTTCCACGTGTCTTATGCAAGTTGATAGGATCGCTAACATGCTGGGGTTCCTGGCTTGGATAGGATCCACTGTAGGTGCTGATTTCAAATCTCTGCCAGAATGAGCCAGCACTTCATATTGTTTCTAAAAATAGTACTGATTTAGACTTGGAGACACAAGGCATATAGAGATGCATGGTGTTTAAATAGGAAGCACTCGTGGTCGCACACAGCAGCAGTGTAGATGTTTACATCACATGATTTACAATGTGATGCTGCTCCCCTCTGCAGTGGGATCTGAACACGTGTGTTTGTGTGTGTGCGTGTGTGTGTATGTGTATGTGTATGTGTGTGTGTGTGTGTGTTTGTTTGTGTGTGTGTGTGTGTGTGTGTGTGGTGTAGAAAGAGAGATCAAAATGACCACGATTTAATGAGGACACACCACACAAACACACATAGATGCTGGGCTACGGAATATAATTCAGAGAGAGAAAGTGAGAAAGAGAATAAGACATGGAAATACAACAACATAAAAAGGCAGAATTTGAGAAGAGGAGGGAGGGTGGTGTATCTCTGGATTACCGGGGGGCGTGGTACAGTAGGTCTCATTAGACATGGTTGCTCATAAAAGAGACTAACAACCATAACCCCACATTTCTAACCCTAATGAGGTCACAACAAGGGTTCGACAAGCTTGGTCAAACCAAACCAATGGTTCCGCCTGCCCGGACAACTGTGTAGTATTCTTTTCTCCCTCTCTCTCTCTCTTTCTCGCTCTCTCTCTATCACTCGCTCTCTCACACTCACTGACTCACTCACTCTGTCCTGCTCAATTAGGGGCCAAATGAATATTGGGTAAACCCGTGAGGGAAATGAACCAGAGAATCAATACCTGTAACATAATATTGATCAATTTAGAGCCGCGGATATAGGACAATTAGTGGTTAGGGTGTTTGATTTAGTTTACTTTGGAACAGAGCTGCTCGGATTCTGATGAAATATTTGACGGTTACCTGTCCCCCGTAAGAGGAAGAACTCTGACAAACGGTTTTAATAGTGAAGTCGAGCTCCAAACGCTTGGATGGAGTCCATACATAATCTGACTGTGATGAAATAGATCTTCTCTTGTCTGTCCGTAGTAGAACATGGATGGCTGTTTGTTTCAGGAATGGGGAAGTGTGGAAGTGTGCACGACACCTAGATTTGACACTAGTATCAGGTGCCCGGTAGTAGGGACTGCAGAAGGAGCAGAGCACCAGCACTCACAGAACAAATAGCATTTACAGTATATTTAAGCAATTGACCACTCGAGGCAGTGGGTTACAGGGGATTTTACCACAGCTATGGGGCTAAAACCCCCGTAGCTGTGGTAAAATCCCCTTTAAGCCACTGCCTTGAGTGGTCAGTTGCTTTTCTACAACGGTTACTACATATTCACAAAAAACACTCAGTAGTAACATTCAATCATTTATTTACTGATCATTCTTATCATTTTAGTATTTACAAAATCTTCCGCCATAGGCTATAGATCTGAATTAAATGGTTGCCAGGCAACATAGGCTATCTTGCCTATTTGGGTTGGCCTTGTTCACATAAGCCATGAGGCATAATTCGGGTGGTTCACGTTTATTTGAATATTTCCAGCCATGGTGCAGTTATTAAAACAGTTCTCCAGAGCACTCGTTTTTGCTGGTAGGGGTGTGGAAGTGTTGGAGTCGAAACTGATGAGTGCGTTATTGTAATAGGATACGAAAAAGGCGAGGTTGCTGCGAGTGGTTGCTACGCAAAACATTGCCTACGGCTTGATTTTATCAATGGCCTCGTCAATGAGATTGACGGCGCATTAATACTAATTGTTATGCGGTCGCCAATCAGAATCAAGTATCCAAACTCTCCGTTGTAGAAATATATTTTTTATTTGGCAATAAAAATATAATATAATGCTCATCCAGGACCTGGTCATCTCCTGCCTGGACTACTGCAACTCCCTCCTCGCTGGGGCCCCGGGGTCAGCCATGAAACCCCTGGAACTTGTCCAGAAAGCTGCTGCTCGCCTGGTGTTCAACTACCCCAAGTTCTCCCACACAACTTCCCTTCTCCGTTCCCTACACTGGCTCCCGGTAGCGGCTCGCATCCAGTTTAAAACTCTGGCACCAGCCTACAGGGCAATGAAAGGAACAGCCCCCTCCTACCTCCAGGCCATGGTCAAACCCCACACCCCCTCCCGACCGCTACACTCTGTTACCTCGGGGCGACTGGCTGCCCCGTCACTCTGAGGCCCCTGCGGTCAATCGACATGGCTCTTCTCTGTCCTGGCCCCGCAGTGGTGGAACGAACTGTCCACTGACGTCAGGACAGCAGAGTCGCTGCCTATCTTTTGCCGCAGGCTCAAAACTCATCTCTTCAAGAAGTACTACAGCAATCCACCCTCTTAAGCACCTATTGTATTTTAGATTGCTATTCTTGCACTTTGCCTTCAGCACTAGATCATGCTCTTAGTCACTTGTTTTAGAAAGGAGATGCACTTGTGAGTTCTGGTAGTAGTACAGTAGTAGTACATTGGCTTGTCCTATGTTAAATGCAATTATTGTAAGTCGCTTTGGATTAAAGCGTCTGCTAAATGACTGTAATGTAATAAATTTGTTGTCGGTTCTCTGTTCCTTTGTCAGTTTGTTTCAGCATTGGCTCATTAACCTCTGTAGAATACCTGGATTTGTGGAAAATACAGACAGAAAGCAAAATACTGTGTGCTATACCGTATGCTCTTGTGGTAAAACATCTAGACAGATCCATCATTTTCTCTGAAGGACTCCATAACAGAGCGTGTCACCCCTCAACATGCCCATTACAGGGACGGCCCTCAAAAGTGATTACGCATGACAAAAAGCCCTTGACAGCAATTACCACTATGGTTACTACACATTACTGAGACTATAACCATTATAGTGACTATTACTGCCATTAATCATTATGTCGACTACCTCGGTAACAACGACAAGCCCTGAACTCACAGGTCATGAAGGAACCCAACAGAGAATCTACTGAGAGAAAGAGAGAGTTCAGGTCTGGCGTTGAGAAAGAAGGATAGGCCAGATCTCAAGCGTTAGAAACTAGAAACAAGCTGGCACTGCCAGAAGCCCCTGGTGAACAGCTACACAGTATCTATCATAGCAGCAGGTAAATAGGTGAGCCGACGTTTGAGTTTTTAGCAGATGCTAAAAGCTAGCCGCAGTGCTAATGATCGACTACAGACAAGCTGGCATTGAGAGAGAAGCAGAGACCAGATTTCAGGAAATCAAGCTGACATGGCCAGAAGGCATAAAAGCCCATTGTCAACCACTACACAGTATCTATCATAGCAGTAGGTGAGTCAGCATTTGAGTTAATAGCATATGCTAAAAGCTAGCTGTAGTAGCAGTAATGGGTAGTCACCAGACCAGCAGACTGTCCAGACCAGCAGATCGGCCAGAATTTTCCACAAATGATCATTGCCATGGAGGACGTTTTCTGTAAGAGCGTTTATTTCGAAATCATAGACATAAGACATTAAATTCCGCAACTCATTTTGACAAAGGCTGCAAACAGACTCAATATATAATGAACGGAACTGGAGAAGTCCCTGGTTCTTAGCCTGATATCAGATAGAATTGCCAAATCGTTAAACTCTGTTGAGAACTTCAACTTTGGAGTGGGTAGACTCGAACGTCTGGACCCAGGCTACCTGGTTCTCTCAGCTGGTCTCGCTCTGCTGGTCTGGTCAGTCTGCTGGTCTGGTCGGTCTGCTCATCTGGCTGGTCTGGCTAGTCTAGACGGTCTGCTGGTCTGGGATGGTCTCCTTCTCTGGCTGGTCTGCTGGTCTGGACAGTCTGCTGGTCTAGATGGTCTGCTGGTCTGGCTGGTTTCCTCAGTCTGCTCCTCTGGCTGGTCTGGGGGGATGTGCTGCTTCGTCATGTGATCACTCTGGCTCTTGGGCTCAACGCCACCCTCCAAAGATGACCGCCCTCGAATGACACGTCATCCATTTAGGCCCTGCAAGAGACAGTGTGTGTTAGAGCGAGTCTTCAACTTCTTCCATCTAGAAGTGTTGAATGGTGTTTTTATTCAGATAAATTCTGCGAACTAGCCTTTCTAATCAAAACAGGCCTGCATCATATTAATCATCCCACTTCCAAATTCTCCCACTTCCTGCACAAGCATCATACATATTCACTGAGAGAAACACAACTTGAACTTATGAGTTCTTACGGGAAAAGAGGCAGAGCCCGAGTCAAGAGAAATCAATACATCTTTGTTCTCTGGGATTAATTGTTCAGAACCTCCTCCACAAACACCACCTTTCCCTCAGAAATAAAGGAGAAAGGTCTCATCATAGCAGTGACTCAGCATTTCACCAGAGCGTATGGATGACATTGAGAAATATGTGCTTTTTTCAGTTATATTATATGCCTTTTACTGTATGGCAATACCTAGCATGTCGTTCAGAAACAATAGAACTCAAATGTTAAAATATTGTAACTGTTTGGCTTTTTCCCGGCTATGGAATAGCCTGTCCCTTCATATTAGATCCTCCCAACCCCTTTTTTAAATCCTCCCTAAAGACCTACCTTTTCTCCCTGGCATTTTAACCAGTCTGTGCCCAAGCCTTGTTTATGTTCAATGTCTGTATTGTCTTGCTGTAATTTCCTTGTTTTGTTGAGAAATGTTTCTACCTAGGACCCACCTTTGTACAGAACTTTGGTCGACTGCTGACGTTTTAAACGTGCTCTATAAATAAAATGAGATTTGATTTGATTCTATCTGCGTGTGCGAGTGGTTTCATGCGTCTCAGGAGAACTGCATGATTAGTATCCACCACCATTATGACAGGCTTATGAGGATGAATGGTTACGCTTTTGTTACAGATATGCCTATCTCACTTAGTCATGATACCTGTGCAATCACGGGGCATTGTTTGTTTGTTTGTTTGTTTGTGTGTGAGTGTTTGTGTGTGTGTGCGCGAGCGTGTGTGTGTGTGTGTGTGTGCGTGCATGTGTAAGCGAGGGGTTTCATGCGTCTCAGGAGAACTGTATGATTAGTATCCACCACCATTACTCCAGCTTGCTCATGTCTGAGTCGAGCCCCAGGGCCTTCCATTATTCAGCAGGAAATCCCAACACAGTTTTATTGCACAACACTTGAGGCTATCAAAATGAAAGGTCATTTCCAGTGATTATTTCACAGGCCTTAAACCTGCTATAGTACGTTAAAGAAATAATTCCATTTACCATTATATTAGACATGGTCATATGTTGGCCAATTCTGAGAATCGTGTGGGTGGTCCACTGAATATGTTGAGCAATCCTAAGGAGGAAACAGACAGTTCGTGGTAGATTCCTACAGAGATTTCACATCTCAACCCTCAGCCAGTTGCGAACAGACTCGGTAAAGACCCTTTCAATTGAATTTTTCTGTCACTAGGGCAACAGCTTGGTCCAGGTCTGCTGGTCAGTGTCAATGTCATTTATTTATATACAGTAGAACCATTCATAGAAAGCAATGTAGTGCTTTACATACAAGGAGAAGGATAAAAACATAAATCATATAAACACAGTGAGAACAGATTTAAAAAAAAACAATAAAAGTAAAGGAATTAAAAAATAAAAAGATAAAAAAGGAGTAAAAACCAGTAGACCAGTTGGTCTGCTGGTCAATGGTCGATTCCATCAGAGACCTAACATCTCAATTCTCATCCAGATCTGCTGGTTTGTGTGTGTGAATGGGTGTGTGTAGTGTGTAATGGTCATGACACACTGATATTGATCTTGTTCCTCTATTATGCGCCTGGGGTGTGTGTTGTTAGTGTGTGTGTGTGTGTGTGTGTGAGAGAGAGAGAGTGTGTGAGAGTGTGTGTGTGGATGTCTTGTGGTAATCGTGGTTGACAGGAAACTGTGAGCAGCTGCTGGATCATTTGATCAAATTTAGTTGATCTGGAGCCAAATGCAACAAGGCAGCATCACAACAAAGCTACAGAAAACCTGTTAGACTCTACTGTATTAGACTGTTAGACTCTGTTAGACTGTTAGACCCTGTTAGAGTCTGTTTGACTGTTAGACTCTGTTAGACTCTGTTAAACTCTTTTAGACCCTGCTAGACTCTGTTGGACTGTTAGACTCTGTTAGACTGTTAGACCCTGTTAGACTCTGTTTGACTGTTAGACTCTTAGACCCTGTTAGACTCTGTTAAACTCTGTTAGACCCTGTTAGACTCTGTTAGACCCTGTTAGACTCTGATAGACTATGCTAGACTGTTAGACTCTGTTAAACTCTGTTAGACCCTGTTAGACTCTGATAGACCCTGTTAGACTCTGATAGACTATGCTAGACTGTTAGACTCTGTTAGACTCTGTTAGACTCCTAAATGTGTTAAATTTAGTTGTGAACAAGCCAAATGCAACACAACAAAGCTAAAAAAAAAAAAATACTAGACTCCTTTAAACATATTTGTTCCTGCAAATGAATGTGCAGGTCTATAATCTCATTAAGGACAATTGTGTCATTATAAACTTCAAGAGATATACACAGTAGTATATCAGCACTGATATAGTACACATTTCATTGTGGGGAATGCCACATGATCAGGGACACATCTAGTCAACATTGTAATCTGTCTTTGATTTTGTAAGACAAAGATATTGCAAATGTTCACTAAACGTGTAACTGACTTTGTGGAGAGAACCATACACCATCTGAAATCCATATTTTGACAATAAATGTGCTTGTGTGAAGCCATCTCCGATCTAACCAATGTGCAGCCACAGACCTCAAAACCGGAGGCTGGTTCATGTTACGCTATTTCACATGCTTCAACTTTTTTATTTTTCATTTTATTAGACCTTTATTTAACCAGGTAAACTTATTGAGATAAAGAATCTATTTTTCAAAAGCGACCTGGCCAAGAGGCAGCAAATTACAATACAAAAGGTTACAATACAAATAGCATACATACAATAAATAAAATAAGCTCAAGTTAGAAGTATAACAACTGATTTAAAAGCAGTGACAAACCCCAATGCCTTCAAGTTCCGTATCCTTGATGGATTGAATGCCAACAAAGCTGTCAAACGGGATCAGTTCAGGCAATTTTAAGTCAGCTTGTAAGGAATTCCATGCAGAGGTAGCAGCATAGCGAAATGCCTTTTTCCCCAGTTCTGTGAACACTCGAGGGACAGTCAGTGTAAAGAAGTCAGATGATCGTAAGATGTAATGTCCTTGATTCCTAATTAGGTAGTTTCCTAGATAGGGCGGGACAACACCAAGGAGAGCTTTATAAATAAAAGTCAACCAATGAGTGTATCTCCTATCAATCAAAGATGACCATTCTCCTTTTTTATACAAAGTGCAATGATGGGTCAGATTTTTACAACCAGTGACAAACCGCAAAGCACAGTGATACACAGTGTCCAGAGAACGTAAACAGGTGGCTGGAGCGTGCATGTACTGTATGTCACCTTAATCAAGCAGTGGCAGAAAAGTTGTTTACACAAGATATTTCCTAGCTCTACGGGACAAACAAGATCTGTTCCTAAAATAAAAGCCCAATTTTACCTTGAGTTAAGAGACTAGACTTGAAATATGGGACTTGAACGTGAGGTGTTGATCGACATGGAAGCCCAAATACTTATAAGATGAAATATGAATGGTTGTTCCTTGGCAACTTAAAACAGGGAGATTTTGTGTCGACACAGTAGCCCTAGAAAACATCATGACCTTCGTCTTATCTATGTTCAAAACCAGCTTCAGCCTTTGAGACGAGACTGAACTACATCAAAGGCAGACTGTAAAAGAGCAAAAGCTTGCACAGCACATGGTGCAAAACAATAAATAATTGTGTCGTCGGCATAAAAATGATACAGGGCATCAGACAAATCATTACAGAGATAATTTATGTAGATTGAAAACAAAATGGGCCCCAACACTGAACCTTGTGGTACCCCCTTCGGGACCATTAAAAATGTCGATGAGGTCCCGGCCATTTGGACACACTGTGATCAATCCATTAGATAGTTTCTGAACCAAGAAACTGCATGCTCCGATAGGCTGATTTTGTGCAATGTATCAACCAGGATATTATGATCTACAGTGTCAAATGCCTTTGATAAATCTATAAATAAGGCTACGCACACTTTCTAAGTCCAGTGCTTCCATGATGTCATTTAAGACCTTAAGGGCTGCAGAAACCGTGCTGTTCTTTTTTCTGAAGCCAGATTGGTGTCTCGATAAGATGCCATTTTTCTCAAGGAAATCTTTTAATTGATCGCTGACAAGCCTTACAAAGACCTTTGCTAAAATGCACAGCTTCGAGATTGGCCTGTAGTTGTTCACTTTTGAGGGATCCCCCCCTTTTAACAGGGGTAAAACAAAGGCAGACTTCCACATGAATGGGACCCCTATTAAGAAGACTGAGATTTAACAAAACTGATAAAGGCTCAGCAATGAAATCTGCAGCCAATTTGAGAAAGTGGTGTTCAAGCTGATCAGGACCTGCAGATTTCTTGGGATCCAGCTGTTTCAACTCTCTTAGTACATCAGCAGCAGATATACAGTAGGAAGAAACTGAAATGGGGCTTCCACATTTTCATTACCGACAGGCAAGGCATTTCCATTTTGAACAAGAAAATCAGGACTGTTTGACTTTTTACCAGACTCAAATAAAAAGCCTGCGGAAACAAAATGCTCATTAAAATAATTTAATATCTCAGACTTATCAGTTATCATACACAAACCTTTGTTTATAAAGGATGGTGGTTCGGTGGAGGAAACCTGGCCAGAAAAAGAATGGATCACCTTCCAAAACTTTTTGGGATAATTTAAGTTCTTACTAGTTTCCGAAAGATAGTACTCTGCTTTTGCTCTTTATAGCCTGTGTAAAGCAGTTTCTGAGCTGTCTAAAGCTGAACCAATCAGCATCTGTTTTGCTTTGTCTTGCTCTGGCCCATGCTATATTTCTGTCTCTATGAAGACCATTTAGCTCAGGAGAAAACCATGGATTATTGCGACCTTTTACACGCAATTTATGACTTGGACCTTCTGACCCCCGGTTCTGACCTCGCTGCCACGCCACCGAGCGTCGGCCCGGGTTGCTAGGCATCCTGGAGGAGCTGGTTGAACCCCCACAGGAGAGAGATCAACAGAAGCGCTCCCATGATAGCGTCCAGGGCTCCCAGAACAGTGACGACCCAAAACACACCAAGCTATAGATTTCACTCTGCATTTGAGCATCCGAAGTTAAGAAAATCTACCTATCTAGGAGGGACTTTAAAGGTTATGAGCAGAAGCACGTTGTGTGGAGCTTAAACTTTGAAAAACATATTTGTATGGATTTACCCATCACATCTATTGTCAGTGACACTAGTCTCACGGCTAGTCAGTCACTGTTAACCACTGGTTGTGTGTCAAGGAGCAAGGGTTTTATGGATCTATATTGAGGGATCTATGGATCGGAGTGTGTATTTTTTTTTTTTTTTTTAGAACTTGAGTATATCTTTATATTTATGGCCTATTACTGTATTTATTATGTATTATGATGCATTATGACTGTAGATTGTATTTTATTTTGGGGCTTGTAGAGATGGACGGGTGCCTTTGTTTTAGTACTGCACATACTGTGTTATCCTTGCCTATCTACTCCCATACTTTCTGTGTGGCTATGTATATAATGGTTTTATTGATATCTGCTTTTTTAAGTTGTACCCCAGACCCCAGGAAGAATAGTCGCTGCTGAGGCAGTGACTAATGGGGATCTGAAATAAAAGAATAAAAAGAATAAAAGAATATGCTGTCTGTATGCTGCTGAAAGAAATCGAATTTCCCCTTTGGGGATCAATAAAGGCTATCATATCGTATCGTATCATATCATAAGGGTGGAGGATGAGAGGCAGCAGACCAGGAAGACGTGGGTCCTGCGGTCGTCTGTGCTGCCCTGCGCTGAAGGCTCTGTGCCATGGGGCTCTGTCCCCAGAGGCAAGCGGATCTGGGCCATATACAGGCCAGATCTGGCCCTTGTGGCTTAGTTCCGGCCCATATATGGCCCAGAATTATTACACATCCGCTTGCTATCTGGGGATCCACATCCCTCCCCCTGTCTGGATCAATGCTCTGTCTGACTCATAGCTGCTTTCTGAACACCGGCCCCACGCAGCAGACCTGAACACTTAGGGGCGAATTCACTAAAGCAAATTGCACCCGCTAATTGCACCATTACATTGCGCGTCAGTTGCGCCAGCTATGTGCTCCGTTTTAAAAACCTATTCACTAAAGACATTGCGCTAATAATATCCCAGCGCAAACACGCCCATTCGGTGTTTGCGGCTGAGTGCAATTTGCTGCTGATATAGGAAATGAATATAAATACTGCGCATACAGCGCATACAACTCGAAAGCATATCATTGGACGATGGCAGACAGAAAAAGAAAGATAGATTCTCAGACAGCGAACTTGAAGGCCTCACGGACGAGGTTCAAAAACATGTCTCACAGCTTTCCGCAAAAAATATCACGACTGCAGCAAAAAATCATATTTGGTGTTTAATTTCCCAATCAGTCAGTGCCATTTGTGTGTGTAAACGCGGAAGACTGCAAACGGAGGTGGAATAATTTGAAAAGACGAACAAAGGAAAAATTGTCATTTTATGTTATGCAAGTTGCAGCACGATCATCTGGCATACTTTTGGGGGAGTGTATAACATTGCCCCACCGGTACGATCTAGGCATCTAAACGGCTTTTCAGGATTCCAAATGTGCACTCAATCACACCGCGCGTCCTGATGTGAGCCCGGTTGTACGCCGCCTCTCCAACGTTGGAAGGATTACGCACGGGAGTCATCATCCATGGCTGAAGATGATACCTGCCGTCACCTATGATACAAAGCAAAATATTTTCAAGACCATTCAAATAAAAAAAATATTGTGTAGGCTATGTTTTTATTTATTTATACCTATATCGGCCCCCAGCCGTTCAATGAACAGCTATAGGGAATGCGCAGTTTCGCGTATAGACTATTATACGCACATGCGTTTCATGCTATGTAGGCTATTATAAATAAGTAGCCTATTATTCATTGGGGGAGCTTGGACTCGCTGGGGACGGGTGGAGAGACGCATAGTCAACTGAGCCTCCCCAGACGCGACTTCATCCTCCAGTTGGCTGAAGAGCTGCGCGCTCTGGTGTCCAAACAGCTACCACGGTGGTTCTAGTGTTAAATCAAAAAGTGACCTTCTTCTAAATATTCTCTCACGAACAACATGCCTGGCATTGCGATGCCGAATTCGCCTCGCAACAATCACTGCTGCCATGATCAGCGGAAAGGCTGGCCATGACACCCCTTGCGCTTAAATACCACCACGTCTCTGAAAACGCAATTAATTTCACTTTAACTGCGTGAGGCAATTTGCGCCGATCTTTGTGAATTGGGCGGGTTTTGCAATAATGTTCATTTGCATAGAAAGGGGAACATTCTCCGCCCATATTACCTAATTTAAATATGAGCTAATAACACCGGCGCAGAGAAACGCAATGACGAACGCAACGCAGTTAACACCGTATTTCACCCTTTGCGAGGGCTTTGTGAATAGCAAACATAATTTTTGACTTATTTGCACAGGCTTTGCGTCAGGAAAAGCTGCGCAATCCTTTAGTGAATTCGCCCCTTACAGTGTATAGCAACTCAGCAGTCGACATTCTTCTCTATTCTTCCCTCACAGTTTCTTTCTACATCTCTCTCTCTCTGTTTCTTTATTTCTCTATCATTCTCTCAGTTTCTCTCTCTCCCTCATTCTGTTTCTTTATTTCTCTCTCATTCTCTCAGTTTCTCTCTCTCCCTCATTCTGTTTCTTTCTTTATCAATCTCTCTCAGTTTCTTTCTTTCTCAGTATGTCTCTCTCTTGCTCAAAGCTAGTTTTCATTCTGCAGCATTCTCCAGCATCCAAAGTTCAAGTGAAAATCAGCCGATCGAAAGCACTTTAAATGTCATGAGCAGGAGCACGTTGTGCGGAAGCTGAACTTGAAAACCATATTTGTCTGCTTTCGACCCCAGTCTGGTGGCTCGTCAGTCACTTTGAGTGATTGGTTGTGTTTTTATTTATTTATTTATTTATTTAATTAATTATTTAATATTTCATTTATTTATCCAGGGGAGCCCACTGAGACCAAAGTCTTATTTATATTAGTGCCTGGTTATATACATAGTAAACAATATAAAACACTAGGAAAACAATATAACAATTAGGGCAGTCAAACAATTGAAAAAAATCTAATTAATTACATGATCTGTAATTAACTAATCACAATTAATTACAAATTGATCCTATACCAATTTTTGCTGGCAAAACCCCCAAATGGAGATATTTCAGTAGACCTTTCTGACTTGTCAATCACACGGAGAATAATAACCAATAAGGTTACTTGATTTCATAAAGGAGTAGTAAAGGGAAAATGCATGTTTAGCCCTGTTTTAAGGTTACTTATGATCATTTACAATGGTTCAGATCAACACGTTGATAAAACTAGCACTTTTGAGAAAGTCTGATAATTGCTCTTCCACTGCTTTAGTCATACAATGGATGTGGATGGGCACCTTGAAAAATCTTTCAAAAACATGTTAAACTCTCGATTTCAAAGACGTTGTGTTCATAGATTACACCTTAGTTTGAAGAAAACGGTTCTTAAAACATACAGCTGTACCATAATGTTATAAGAAAACACGCTGTACGATACTCCACACCTCCCTCCACACATCAGGTTACATTAGCGCTGACACAAAAAGCTACGAAGCTAGTAACGTCCAGTGCTTGACGTACAGTAGCTAATTAGCCCATAGCTAGTAGTTACCATCATTCTCACAGGCTTATTTTCTAAGAATGGATGCCACTAACTTAACCTGCTTTACATGTGCAGTTAGACTCCACAATTTTGTCCTGATGAATTTCAATCTGGAGTTTGTGAGGGGTTTGTGGCTTCCGCATACATTGCCAACATCAACTCGTATGTTCCATCACCTGCTCCATCCGAAATCCAAATCTCATGGATATATCCTTGTGTAAAATAGTTCAGGCCTTTGCTACTGGGGCTGACAGCTGTTAACATGTTTAGCATTGAGATGATAAGTTAGGCTAAAACTGCTTTGATGGTATGCAAATTCTTTGTTGCACACTACCACACTCTTATTACTTTAATTGTCCCACCTGGGAGTTTTTTTTTTTTTTTTTTTAAGTTAACTTTAGAAGTCAAAGCAAAGATTGATTATCCAGGTCCTCGAGTTTGTTTGAAGGCAAAGATGCTTTTGCGTGACATATGACCTAGCCTATGGGGTCATTCAGGTCCAAATTAAGTTTGTCGCTTCAATAATGTTAAATCAGGCCATGACGCAGCAACTGTGCCACCTACAGCTGAACAAAATGATGAATATGATGAATTTCTTTTACATTTTTTTGCGTTAATGTTTGCATAATTAATCAATCGAATCAACGTGTTAAATTGACAGCCCCTATAACAATATAAAACCACATTCATACATTTTACCCAATTAAATAACATTGTCCAAAACATACACAGACTTACCTCACACTCAAATCATAGGTACACCAGCCCTATGCAGCTACAGCCACAGGGAGAACCAAACATATACTGCACACAGGCCCCATGTATGTGTACAGATGCTACACACTGAGCAGGTTAACACCTTGCATGGCAACTGCCGCCATTGGTGTGTGAATGTGTGTGTGAATGGGTGAATGAGAGGCCATTGTAAAGCGCTTTGAGTGCCGCTAAGGTGGAAAAGCGCTATATAAGTGCAGTCCATTTACCATTTACCATCTACACACGGTACACATACACACATGCTACACACTGTACACATACACACATGCTACACACTGTACACATACACATACATACTGTGCACATACATGCTACACACTGTACACATACACACACGATACACACTGTACACATACATACATGCTACACACTGTACACATACACACATGCTACACACTGTACACATACACATACACACTGTGCACATACACACATGCTACACACTGTACACATACACACATGCTACACACTGTACACATGCTATACAGTGTACAGCAACTCAGCAGAGATCACCTGATCTCCCTGCTCACTCACTTTCTCTGGATATTCTTCTTTCTCTCTTTCTTTCTCAATCTCTCTCTGGGTTTGTTTGTTTGTTTGTTTTTCTTTCTTTCTTTCTTTCTTTCTTTCTTTCTTTCTTTCTTTCTTTCTTTCGTTCTTTCTTTCTTTCTTTCTTTCTTTCTTTCTTTCTTTCTTTCTATCTCTCTTTGTTTCTCTTTCTTTCTTTCTTTCTTTCTTTCTTTCTTTCTTTCTTTCTTTCTCAATCTGTCTCTATCTGTCATTCTGTGTTTCTCTCTCTCTTTCATTGTTTCTCTCTCTTGCTCTCCCCCTCCTTCTCCATATTTCAGCTCGTGTTCAGACGGGTTCTGTGAGTACTTTTCCTGTGACCCACACAACTGACCAACACATGAGACAATAACCACCGACTCATTGATCAATAATCAACTAATCAATAACGCGTGTCACATGATTATCACATGACCACGAATGAAACCCACATGCCGTCTGTTTTGGGTAAGGCTGTAGCAGCTGTCAACCCCCCCGTCTCACTCGTAAACAGGGTGATAAACTGAGCTGTCACAACAGGGTGTTTGCAGCATGACTGAGCTACTTGGAGTGTTCGCCCGGTGGCCATTTGTCAGTGGGGTGTGAATGGACGTTGGCTGGTGTTTGGGAATCTCACCCTGTCAACGTTATGAGACGGATGAGGTGATAAAAGTGTCATCCTCGGAAGGAAAGGACATGATCTAAACCGTGGAGGTATATGTTTAATGCAGTTCTCAAGCTGTTCATTGACCATATCTCAGTGACCGTGGCCGTAACGGACCATTATAGACGCATGCACACACTCGCGCGCGCGCGCACACACACACACACACACACACACACACACACACACACACACACACACGCACATACCTGAACACTTACAGTGAATAGCAACTCAGCAGTCGACATTCTTCTCTATTCTTCCCTCACAGTTTCTTTCTCCATCTCTCTCTCTCTCTCGTCCTGTTTCTTTATTTCTCTCTCATTCTCTCAGTTTCTCTCTCTCTCATTCTGTTTCTTTATTTCTCTCTCATTCTCTCAGTTTCTCTCTCTCATTCTGTTTCTTTATTTCTCTCTCATTCTCAGTTCCTCTCTCTCCCTCATTCTGTTTCTTTCTTTATCAATCTCTCTCAGTTTCTTTCTTTCTCAGCATGTCTCTCTCTTGCTCAGGTCAATAACGGTTCCCGAACCACCACAACCTTATAGAGAATGTCAAATGCCAGAAATGCACTTAGCCTAGATGAGGTCCTGGACAGACAGCAAGTCTAAGCCTGTGACATTTAGAGCTGGTCTTGGCTGGATAACAACAGATCCATGGCCTTTAAAATCAGACTCTATTGTTCTGTCATAATTAATAATAGGGTTTGAATTGAAATTCATTATTTTTCTTCTGTTCTCTGAGGAAATCATCTGTAGAGGTTGGGTTGAGCACCAAGAAAACAAGACAAAGAGTATATTAATGAGAAGAAAGCAAAGTCCAGTCTCATGTACTGTATTAGGCATTTCCTATGAAACGTTTACTAATTACACAACCTGATGAGTTTTTTTTATTTATTCGGCCACACAGTGACACACAGTTACACACAGAGAGCAGTGGCACAGCGCACACACATGCAATTTTGGGGGGTCACCGGCAAAAATTGTTCCCTGCATTTTTCCGATCCAAACCGTCCTCCTCCAGGAGCAGTGGACAGCCATCGTTCACGGCACCCGGGGACCAAGTCCAAGTGGTCAGTCCAGGTCCTGGTCAGGGACCGGAATGAAGAGCATCTGTTCTTCTGCATGTTTTTAATATTGGGTTCTTTGGGAGGAAACCTTTGGGAACATGGAGAGAACATGCAAACTCCGCGCAGAAAGGCCAGGAGATCTTCTTGCTGTTACAGTACTAGGTACTACGCCACAGTGATGTACATGAGCGATTTTGGGGTTCAGTGTGTTGCTCA
Source organism: Borostomias antarcticus (assembly GCF_949987555.1). Lineage (NCBI taxonomy): Eukaryota > Metazoa > Chordata > Actinopteri > Stomiiformes > Stomiidae > Borostomias > Borostomias antarcticus. The sequence continues at coordinate 5,332,251 of NC_140244.1, forward strand.
AGGACACTTCGGCATAGTGCCGGGAGCGGGGATCGAACCGGGGACTTGGCCATCCCCAGCCGGCCGCTCTACCTCCCGAGCTACGAGCCGCCCCGCTATTGTGTTACAATAATATGTATATTGCGATAAAACTGCTCATCCTCTCATATTCACACTTGCTGCAAAAGTGTGCAGCAAATCCTCACAGGCATAGGCAAAGACCTATTAGCGAATGGGCCTACCGGGCCCCGGCCCAGGAGCCCAAGAGCTCAGGGGGCCCTTTGCATTTCTTGTCACATAATCAAAGGGCTTACTCATCCATCCATCCATCCATCCATCGCCATCGCATCAACCAGCTCGGCCTGGGGAATCTTTAGCCGCTCACAGGCCAGTGCGGAGATGTAGTCCCGTCACCTGGTCCTGGGTCTACCCCGCGGCCTCCTCCCAGCCGGACACGCCTGGAACACCTCCCTAGGGAGGCGTCCAGGAGGCATCCTCACTAGATGCCCGAACCACCTCAACTGGCTCCTTTTGACGCAAAGCAGCAGCGGCTCTACTCCGAGTCTCTCCCGGATGACCCCCGCCAAACTCATTTCGGTCGCTTGTATCCGTGATCTCGTTCTTTCGGTCATGACCCATCCTTCATGACCATAGGTGAGGGTGGGGATTAAGATAGACTAGTAGATCGAGAGCTTTGCCTTTTGGCTCAGCTCTCTTTTCGTCACAACAGTGCGGTAAAGCGACTGCAGAACCGCACCAGCTGCTCCGATTCTCCGGCCAAACTCCCTCTCCATGGTTCCCTGACTCGTGAACAAGACCCCCAGATACTTGAACTCCTTCACTTGGGACTCATCAAGGACTCATTTCCTACTCGGAGCGGACAAACCACCGGTTTCCTGCTGAGAAAGGGCTTAAAGAACAAACGCTTAGTCATTCATGTCAATGACAGAGCCCCACAATCCCTGCTGAAAAACCGAAGCAATAGCCTTAAAGGAAAATGCTCGTTTTTGACAACCTGGACCTTATTTACGACATATTATAAGAAGTTTGACTCACCCAGATCACTTTTGTGTTGTTCGGAGGCCTGTAGAAGAAATTTAAAATCCAGCGCGAGCCAGTATATCCATGTAATGGCGGCGCACGGGGCATAGGGAATGCAGTTTCTCAAAATCCATTTTCGGCCGCTAAACGGTTGTTTTCATCAATCACATTGCATGAATCGACAGTTGATATTCCTCTACGCGAGCCATTCTTTCGGTTTTCAAATACGTGGTCTGTAGCCTCTGTAATATGATCTTTACAAGCCTCTCCCCCACTTGCTCCAGCACGCATGCGCACAGGCCAGCGCGCAGCCTGCTATTCTCCGGCTCACATTCTCTGCGCTACGATCGTAGTTGGTGCCGAGAATATTGTCGTCGTCATTCGTCAGCAACAATCCGATCGTAGCGCAGAGAATGTGAGGGAGCATAGCCAGTGTAAAGATCATATTACAGAGGCTACAGACCACGTATTTGAAAACCGAAAGAATGGCTCGCGTAGAGGAATATCAACTGTCGATTCATGCAATGTGATTGATGAAAACAACCGTTTAGCGGCCGAAAATGGATTTTGAGAAACTGCATTCCCTATGCCCCGTGCGCCGCCATTACATGGATATACTGGCTCGCGCTGGATTTTAAATTTCTTCTACAGGCCTCCGAACAACACAAAAGTGATCTGGGTGAGTCAAACTTCTTATAATATGTCGTAAATAAGGTCCAGGTTGTCAAAAACGAGCATTTTCCTTTAATATTCACTTTTTAGACATAACAAGAAAGAAACCATCGTGATACTTTTTAAGTGAGTGTTTATCTATAGTACCTTAGAGGGGCTGAGTACTCCCTATAGGCCCTTCAATTATTTTGGGGAGAAATCCAAAAAGCCCTTTCCACAGAGTTACGGTCCCTCGAGTCAAAACCCAGCTGGGTAAAGTTGCTTTTAGTGTGAGTTTTCTCAAATTATCTTCAAATTGGATGCCGTCTCATTGAGCAAATTAAAAAACACGATAAATCAAATGGGTGGTGGGGGGGCCTTTTACGTGTCTGTGCCCAGGGGCCCATCATTTCATAATCCGTCTATGGGCATAGGCTGCATGACCTCTGTGTTTTAATGCTAGCAGCCCATGGCCCCTGTGTCTGTACTGTCAGCAGTGTGGAGGCGGTTTGGATGGGCTCCTGGGCCTGGGTCTACCCTGCAGCATAGAAACTGCCCTGTTACTGTGTTGGTGCACCTCTATGCATTCTAATAGAACACCAATTAAGACTGAGAATCACTAAGGAGAGAAGGATGGAGTGGGAGAAAGAGAGATGGAGTGAGAGGGAGAGATGGTAGGAGAGAGAGAGAGAGGGATGGAGAGAGAGAGAGAGAGTGGGAGAGAGAGAGGGATGGAGAGAAAGAGTGGGAGAGAGAAATGGAGTGGGAGAGATGGTGGGAGAGAGAGAGAGGGATGGAGAGAGAGAGGGAGGGATGGAGAGAGAGAGTGGGAGAGAGAGAGAGGGATGGAGAGAGAGAGAGAGGGGGAGAGAGAGAGATGGAGTGGGAGAGAGATGGTGGGAGAGAGAGAGGGATGGAGAGAGAGAGGGATGGAGAGCGAGAGAGTGGGAGAGAGAGATGGTGGGGGAGAGAGAGAGAGAGAGAGAGAGCGAGAGAGAGTGGAGGAGGGGTGGTGAAGGGGAAACAGAGGACGGGTCATCTATAGGGGGAGAGAGAGAGAGAGAGAGAGAGAGAGAGAGAGAGAGAGAGAGAGAGAGAGAGGGAAGAGTAATGAGCCAGAGGGAGAGGTTGTTTAGTTTAATCTCGCTCCAGCTTGTCTCTCCGTGTGACAGCACCCTGTTGAGTCCAGAGTACCTCTGTCTTCACCTCCCTCTCTCCCACCCCTCTCTCTCTCCCCCTCTTTCAAACACACACTCTCAAAAACATACCCTCTCCATCTCTTGCCCATTTCTCCGTCTCTTTCAGACCTTCATCCCTGCTGTCATCCAGCTTTGTGGGCTCTGTGGGCTGAGACGTCTTCCTGCGCTGGAAACAGAACACTTAAACATTTACTTAAGCATCACATCATTACATGGTAAATCTCGCCAGCTAACAAGACGTTTGTGAGCACAATGATTTAAACAGATCCTCTGTTCATAGTAAATTCAATTAAGTGAAAAATGAAATATCGGTATGATGGATGCACCGTCCCTAGCACAAAGTGGTTTTATCGATCAAAATGTGATTAATTGAGTCGATTAGAGAGGAGTTTGGTTCCCTGCTTGTCTCGTCCCTCTGAGCACATCTCCCTAACATCTGATACAGCGTGTTCATAACTGCCTTGTCAGAAAGGCGGTAGAGTAGCAACCATTCCAGGTCACACAATCCAATCAATCTCCCCATTTTTTATTATTATTTTTTACCCATGATGCCTTGCTTTCCCAGCATGCCCCCTCAAAAGCCACAGCAGTCCCCCATCGATGACAACATGACTTCTGACAACTTCCTAATGAGGCTTTGCCGCCCTTATCCTTTGACAGCTGACTAGGAGGGAGGCTGTCGTGGGGGTGGGTTGTTGGAGCGCCTCTGGACTCCAAATTTAAGGGGATCTAATGAACTGGAACGGGGCGTTTGTAATCTCTCTGTAATCTGGCGCCTCGAGGCACGGCGCTGGTACTGTCACGTTGCGCGACGTTCAGGCCTGAGGGAACCGTTGTGACGCCAGCATACGGTGGTGGGACTCACGGCTCCCACGCCTTCTTTCTCTTCTGTCTCTCTTTCTCTGTTTGAACTAGCTGAACAGGGGAAGCTAACCAGGAAAGCCCTACCGCCAACTCTGTGATGGTCCGCTTGGTGCTAGACTAGCCTAGCTGTAAAATACAGTATGAAAAAAACGGAACTTGTTTTATCCCTGAGCTGGTTGATATAGCTGTTCCCAGATAGCAAGCGGATCTGGGCCATATACAGGCCAGGGGCCTCATTTATCAAAGAGCGTGTAAATTCTGGTGTAAAAGAGGGCGTACGACGAAAACGCGGAAAATGCGAAATGTAGCGTACGACGAGAATATTTACACGCTTTTCGTATCTATCAAAAATGTTGTACGCCCTTTCCTGCACGAGAAATCCGAGACTGGCGGAGAAGAGAGCGTACGCGCACGCGCCCCGTGTTCCGCCCTCTCCACGCCCAAATTCAACCATATATGGTCAAAACTATGACAGCGCACAACGTGGATACCCCGGAAGGAACCGACATAATATAGCGTGGAGCATTAGGACAGACAAAGACGTTTATGGAAAAACGCGGAAAGAAGAGAAACTTTTCGGAGACGGAGGTGCATGTGCTTGTTGGTGAGGTCCACGCGAGGAAAGAAAATCATCTTCGGAAGGTAAGCTATTTGTACGAGCCTACATTTGTCTGATTGCTCCTACAGTTTAGGTAGCCTACTGTACGTTTCGTGCATCCTGTATGTGGCGTAGGCTACACGGACATGCTGTATTATGTGGCTGTGAGGAAAGCAAACATTCCACACATTCTGTGGTAGGCTATGATTGATTCAGGACCAAAAACAGGGAACGATAACACAGATGACCACTTCATAATGTTAGACCACATTATTAAGACTCTCATCTAAATCACCCGGTAAATCACACTTAAGCATTTATTTGGCTGCCAACAGAAAAACATATCAATTGAATATGGCTACACAATAAAATGTTTAATGCATAATCAAGTTAACAGACAAACTCAAAGAAAATGACTGAAATTGTTTCTCCAGACTCTGACGTGGGGTGGGACTCAGAGGAGGGGGAGTCTGCAGTGGTCCTTGACCTGACGGTCGTGCCCCCGCCGGTTGCATCCTCTACATCCAGTGCCACGACCTACAGTGCCTCCACCTCCAGGGCACCGGCCTCCACCTCCAGTGCCATCTCCAGCGCCTCCGTCTCCACCGCCCACGCCTCCACCTTCGGCTGCCAGCGTCCCTGCCTCAAGGGTCCCTGAGGGCTGGGCTTCCTATCAGACGCTGTGCTGGAGGCTCATGACCCTAGAGGCCCAGAGGGAAATGGCAGAAGGGATTGGGGCAGTTGTGGGGCAGTTGTTCAGCAGTTGGTGGAGGTCACCACACTACACCACCAGAGCCAACAGGACATCCTCACTGCACTTCATTCCCTCACACATGCTGTCACGGACCTCACACTGTCACTCACTACCACACTCACGGACCTCACACAGTCACTCACAAACGCACTCACACACCTCACACAGTCACCCACCAACAGACAATAAAATGGTAGAAATGTGAACCTTACTTGTTTGTGTCTTCATAGCTGGCGCATGACCTCAGTGTGGGCCCTTTGGCCCCGCTGGTAAACCTCATGACGGGGAGGGGGCTGAGGGCTTGGGTCCTCATTTTGTGGTGGGGTCTTGACTGGTTCTCATTCTTATCAGCTTTGAATATACATCTTGGCAAACATAACAGAATGATGTACAAGGAGGGGACAGATACCTAGTGAAAGTACTATTGGTTGCTAGTAAAAAGACAATAATGAGGGCTTGGTATAAGGTGGAACCCCCAACCAAGGAGCAGTGGTGGGTGTTGTGGAGGAGATTTATGAGATTTATTTATGCATTGAGGATGCAGGAAGGAAAGTTTGAAGGGAGATGGGAAAAATGGATGGATTATAGAAGGAAGTGTGATGATACCACTAATATTAAAATTGTCATATTTGAGTAAGAAAAAAAAGCTGCATGGATGGAAGTACCCATAAGCTGTTATTGTAAGTTTTTATGTTTTATTGTATTGTCGTTGTATGGATGGAAAATGCTAATAAAGATTAAAGTAAATAAGACAAAGAATATGTATCTTGGCTATGCACACACCAACAAGCCAGCCGTCACGCGCAGCGCCTGCCTCCAGTCTAGCCCCTACCCTGCTGTGCGCCAGGATGAATGAGTCATGCGTGGAGCCAGGCCACCGTGCCACTACACTTGTGATGAGCATGTCACATATGATTTGGGTATTTATAGTGTGCACATTTTAGCGATTCACATAGACGTATTCATTCACTGATGGTGCCCTTATGTGGGTGCAGTCGCCATCGCCGTCACCTCTTTGGAGTTCTATCTCGGCCAGTAGGCCGAGTAGCGCCGGATTCATTTAGGCTCGCATTACGCACAGGAGGACTGTCATTTATATGCTTACCAAACAGCAAACAGGTCCACATGATCACATATTACTGACAATCTAATTGGTCAATTATTGCCGTTTGATGGAGTGCCTGCATTAGGTGTGTGACATATAGCGCGGAAAGGTTTGGGACAGCGCATAGGTTCAGTTTGGGGAACAAATCCATATCGGACCATGAATGAGCCGGTTAGAGGACACGTCTAATCTTGCATTGCGATATATGTTTGTGCTGAATTGGGCTATTAGCCTACATGATTGTGCGTTCATGAACTGTCGCTCTTATTCTCTCCGTCAAACATAGTAATTCACCGACGCACCACCTGCGTCGCCAGTTCCCCCTGTGTTCAAAAAGGGCGTAGAACACCGTGTAAATCGGTAGGACAAGTTGAGAGGTGTCCTATAAAAAGCGCGGAGAAAGGCGACTAAATTTTGGCCCTTTCGGCTTGATAAATCGCAATGTGGGGGGGGGAAATGGCGTACGCCTGAAATCACGAAAAAGACCGTGTAAAATATGGCGTACCTCAATGATAAATGAGGCCCCAGATCTGGCCCTTGTGGCTTAGTTCCGGCCCATATATGACCCAGAATTATTACACATCCGCTTGCTATCTGGGTTGCCAAGACTCAATCCATTTTCATATTTAATCAGCTGGCCTGCTCTGTCTCTCTCTTTCTCTCTCACTCTATGTCTCTCCCTCAACTCCTGCTTTGAATATTTAAAATAGACTGAGGGAAGAGAAATAGTGTCCAAATGTCTTGGTTCCTTTCATCTAAATTGCACGGGAGCTGGGGAGAAAAACCAATTACTTAAGGTGCTTGAAAAAGCCTTTCTCAGACAAGGGCTTTCAACCTTCTGTCTGTCAGTGGGGCGTGAGTATAAAGGAACTGGGCGCGTTCGATATGAAAATGGTGTGCACTGTTTTGGTACGGTTTCTGGGTGGAGCAAGTTTGCTCGAAACGTGATGTGCAATGGGCAACAGGTATGTTGTCTCTCATTTGGTGGGTGTGTCAGAGGTGTTACCCAATCAGCAGAGACATTTAAGTATTAAATAAATGAAATAAACCCTGCCGTATTAAAGAGGCATTAGGGCTGTCAATACATATTCAAACTTTGACTAGTCGTCGACTTTGGTAAAAAAAAAAAAAAGCATAATCGATCTTAAAAATGTAGATTGGATTAGTTGGCTACCGCAAAGCAGCGCACCTCACACAGGCTCCTGACTTCCGCCCGCCTTCTAATCACGCCAAAACACATTACGTCAGTATTAATTATTTTCAACGCGGCCAAAAAACCGCCAAACGACTATATCTACAGAGGTAGCCTATCTGTTTATCTATCTAAATGACGAGGAAATTCCTCACTTCCGTAAGATCCGAGCGCATCTTCTCGGCAGCCGGCGGGAAACATTGTAAACAAGCACTGAATCTGATCAAGTGGACCAGAGCACTACATGATATTCCTCTCATTTTGTTTTCAGTTGGTTAGGATATAGACCTGATAAAAGGACCACGTTTGCACTAAATGTCACCCATGTTGACTGGGTATTAACTTTACTTGAATACTTGAATCCCATGAACAGAGGGACAGACACAAAAGTTCCGTTGGTGCATGTTCTTAACAATAGGTGCCGAGCACCCTCTTGTGGGTATTGGCATTTCCAACGTATGTGTCATTTTCTATGCCAAATTATATAACAATAATCAAATATATTTGATATTCAAAAAATATTTAAGAGAGAAAGTCAAATATAATTTCTGAGCTCAGTTGACAGCCCTAAGAGGCAGTGCCCACAATGGATCCAACTAAAACAACACACAACACCACTGTTGCCATTTAAATAAAAATGTTGCTGTGTTTTGTTGGGGCTGAACATGCCCCTGGGGCCTCATTTATCATTGAGGTACGCCATATTTTACACGGTCTTTTTCGCGATTTCAGGCGTACGCCATTTCCCCCCCGCACATTGCGATTTATCAAGCCGAAAGGGCGAAAATTTAGTCGCCTTTCTACGCGCTTTTGTAGGACACCTCTCAACTTGTCCTACCGATTTACACGGTTTTCTACACCCTTTTTGAACACAGGAGAAACTGGCGACGCAGGTGGTGCGTCGGTGAATTACAATGTTTGATGGAGAGAAGCGACAGTTTCTGAACGCACAATCATGTAGGCTAATAGCCCAATTCAGCACAAACATATATCGCAATGCAAGATTAGACGTGTCCTCTAACCGGCTCATTCATGGTCCGATATGGATTTGTTCCCCAAACTTAACCTATGCGCTGTCCCAAACCTTTCCGCGCTATATGTCACACACCTAATGCAGGCACTCCATCAAACGGCAATAATTGACCAATTAGATTGTCATTAATATGTGATCATGTGGACCTGTTTGCTGTTTGGTAAGCATATAAATGACAGTCCTCCTGTGCGTAATGCGAGCCTAAATGAATCCGGCGCTACTCGGCCTACTGGCCGAGATAGAACTCCAAAGAGGTGACGGCGATGGCGACTGCACCCACATAAGGGCACCATCAGTGAATACGTCTATGTGAATCGCTAAAATGTGCACACTATAAATACCCAAATCATATGTGACGCCGACATGCTCATCACAAGTGTAGTGGCACGGTGGCCTGGCTCCACGCATGACTCATTCATCCTGGCGCACAGCAGGGTAGGGCTAGACTGGAGGCAGGCGCTGCGCGTGACGGCTGGCTTGTTGGTGTGTGCATAGCCAAGATACATATTCTTTGTCTTATTTACTTTAATCTTTATTAGCATTTTCCATCCATACAACGACAATACAATAAAACATCAAAACTTACAATAACAGCTTATGGGTACTTCCATCCATGCAGCTTTTTTTTCTTACTCAAATATGACAATTTTCATATTAGTGGTATCATCACACTTCCTTCTATATCCATCCATTTTTCCCATCTCCCTTCAAACTTTCCTTCCTGCATCCTCAATGCATAAATAAATCTCATAAATCTCCTCCACAACACCCACCACTGCTCCTTGGTTGGGGGTTCCACCTTATACCAAGCCCTCATTATTGTCTTTTTACTAGCAACCAATAGTACTTTCACTAGGTATCTGTCCCCTCCTTGTACATCATTCTGTTATGTTTGCCAAGATGTATATTCAAAGCTGATAAGAATGAGAACCAGTCAAGACCCCACCACAAAATGAGGACCCAAGCCCTCAGCCCCCTCCCCGTCATGAGGTTTACCAGCGGGGCCAAAGGGCCCACACTGAGGTCATGCGCCAGCTATGAAGACACAAACAAGTAAGGTTCACATTTCTACCATTTTATTGTCTGTTGGTGGGTGACTGTGTGAGGTGTGTGAGTGCGTTTGTGAGTGAATGTGTGAGGTCCGTGAGTGTGGTAGTGAGTGACTGTGTGAGGTCCGTGAGTGTGGTAGTGAGTGACTGTGTGAGGTCCGTGAGTGTGGTAGTGAGTGACAGTGTGAGGTCCGTGACAGCATGTGTGAGGGAATGAAGTGCAGTGAGGATGTCCTGTTGGCTCTGGTGGTGTAGTGTGGTGACCTCCACCAACTGCTGCACAACTGCCCCACAACTGCCCCAATCCCTTCTGCCATTTCCCTCTGGGCCTCTAGGGTCATGAGCCTCCAGCACAGCGTCTGAGAGGAAGCCCAGCCCTCAGGGACCCTTGAGGCAGGGACGCTGGCAGCCGGAGGTGGAGGCGTGGGCGGTGGAGACGGAGACGGAGGCGCTGGAGATGGCACTGGAGATGGAGATGGCGCTGGAGGTGGAGGCACTGGAGGTCGTGGCGCTGGATGTAGAGGCTGCAACCAGCGGGGGCACGACCGTCAGGTCAAGGACCACTGCAGACTCCCCCTCCTCTGAGTCCCACCCCACGTCAGAGTCTGGAGAAACAATTTCAGTCATTTTCTTTGAGTTTGTCTGTTAACTTGATTATGCATTAAACATTTTATTGTGTAGCCATATTCAATTGATATGTTTTTCTGTTGGCAGCCAAATAAATGCTTAAGTGTGATTTACTGGGTGATTTAGATGAGAGTCTTAATTTCCCAGAGGGGAAAATGTTTAATGTGGTCTAACATTATGAAGTGGTCATCTGTGTTATCGTTCCCTGTTTTTGGTCCTAAATCAATCATAGCCTACCACAGAATGTGTGGAATGTTTGCTTTCCTCACAGCCACATAATACAGCATGTCCGTGTAGCCTACGCCAAATACAGGATGCACGAAACGTACAGTAGGCTACCTAAACTGTAGGAGCAATCAGACAAATGTAGGCTCGTACAAATAGCTTACCTTCCGAAGATGATTTTCTTTCCTCGCGTGGACCTCACCAACAAGCACATGCACCTCCGTCTCCGAAAAGTTTCTCTTCTTTCCGCGTTTTTCCATAAACGTATTTGTCTTTCCTATGCTCCACGCTATATTATGTCGGTTCCTTCCGGGGTATCCACGTTGTGCGCTGTCATAGTTTTGACCATATATGGTTGAATTTGGGCGTGGAGAGGGCGGAACACGAGGCGCGTGCGCGTACGCTCTCTTCTCCGACACCTTCGGATTTTCTGTGGTGAATTTGGCGTACGCCATTTTTGATAGATCCGAAAAGCGTGTAAATATTCTCGTCGTACGCTACTTTTCGCATTTTCCTCGTTTTCGTCGTACGCCCTCTTTTACACCTGAATTTACACACTCTTTGATAAATGAGGCCCCTGGTGTTGTGGCATGTTTTTGTACCCCCTCTGATTTGAGACTGCCAAGAATGACAATGTGAATACACATACCTCTATCTCTCTCTCTCTCTGCCATATCTCAGTTCTGGAACATATGAAACCTTGAGAAAGGCAGTATGAAAGTTCTCTTCTTCTTTGATGGCAGCAACCTTGGCAACCTAACAGAGCAACCAGAATAACAGAGCAATCAGATTGGCCAATGACTAAGCCTTTTTGACTTTATCCCCGGATCCAGAGTAGAGTTACACTGGGTAACATGGAGTGAATTAAAAAATTATGCTCCTCCCCTTTTGCTATTTTTATTCTTTATTTGGATCCCCATTTGCTGACACATACACTAAGCAACTAATAGTCTTCCTGGAGTTCACATTTGAATAATAATCAATAATAATTCATTTTATTTATAAAGCACTTTTCATTGTGAGAAAATCTTCAAAGTGCTGAAACAATCACAAGTTATTAAGACAACGGAGACAGTAATTAAAATATGCATTACATACAAACATTCTGTGCAAAAAGTGTTTCTAAATAAGTAGGTCTTAAAAAAAACTGTGGTGCCCTCTGATTGTTGGGGGGTGGGGGTGGTGCTAGCTGAGCAAAAAGGCCTGATCTCCCATAGAACAGAGCTTAGTCCTGGGGGTGTGAAGAAGTAAGCTGTTTCCAGACTGAAGATTGCAGGAGGGGTTTTGAATTCAATCCTGTAGGAGTCAGGGAGCCAGTACAAAGACGTCAGGATAGATAGGGGAGATATAGGTAAATGTCTGCACTCTCATCAGGATCCTGGCAGCACTGTTCTGGATCTACTGGAGCTTTTGGAGGCTCTTGCCAGGAATCACAATGAACAGTGGATTGCAGTAGTCCAGCCTTGAGGAGACAAAGGCATTGACAAGCTTCTCGGCATCAGACAGGGTTAAAGTGGGTGGAGTGTTTTTAAAGGTATAATTAGTAGGATTTGTCAGTTGTGTTTTGTAAACACAACATTCAAACTTGGCCCCTCCTCCCGGCTCCTCCCCCTGACCGCGGTTGCCATGTCAGACAGATTTGCACATCTGCTGCGCAACATCTGCAAGTCAGCAAGAAATGAACCACATCTCACACACTAATAACACCAAAGACTGTATATCTCAATTGATACACAAACACAGATAGGCGTTTCTCCCAAAGCACAAAGCCAGCGCGCACTAGTCCACTTTAGTTAGAATGATCTTCACCAGGAAAAGCCATACAAAGTCATTCAAAGTAGACTACAATGACATTCACTCCATACCAGCAGCATTTTGACTTGTTTGACTTGACAAACACTATCGAGGGTACAAATACAAACCAGTTGGCTAGCTACACTGTAGCAACCTGACGAGAACCTAACGCTATTAGTGGTGAACACCACCAGAATAGAGCTCTTCCCTCCCATCCTCGGTGGGTCTATCGGGGGAAACCTCTTTCTATCGGGAGAAAACACTTTATCATCCGATATCTTGAGTGAAATACACTGGAGGGTAGATACTTTCTAGCGTTACTGTATCTTATCGGGAGTACACATTGGCACGACACCAGCTAGCCTAACTAGCTACAGTAGTAACTTAGCTGGCTGGCTTGCTAATGTTAGTGTTATGCTAGTGTTAGCCAGCTAAATAACGATATAACCCCCTGCATTTAGCTAGTAAGAGCGACTTAACAGAACACAAGACAACTCTGCGTCTCTCTTCATCCCCATCCTCTGCTTCAGTGTTCGCCAGCGGGTGAACGCCAACCCCAGATTCACTTTTTGAACAAGCTTTGTCAGCTTGGCATTTTGCCTTGCTATATTTTGGTATTTTAGGTTCTGTCTCTGCCATTATCTTAGCTTCTCACTTTGATTCATTGGGATTGAATTCATTGGATTGCCCTCTCCCCAGATATTGCAACTTGTGTATTGAGGGCTCAACCACCAGCATTGTTGGGTGTGGGGTATCTCTTCCCCACCTCCCCACACCACCTCCCCCCAACTCCACCCCCACAGCCCAAAGGTTGACTCCCAGAAACGTCCCAAAGAATGAACAACTAAATACGGCCAGATGGAGGGGCCTCTGCAGATAAACACACCATCACACATTCTAGTGAGGCCTAAGTTATCACTGAGAGGGATTATTTCTGTATGACTATACTTTATTTTTTAGTTCCTAAGTATACCTTTAAGGTGGTAGAATGATGTCTCATGGAGATGTGGGTGTCGAAAGCCAGGGAGAGATCAAAACTTGGCATGCAAAGGTGAGGTGCATCATGGGAGATTGCTGGATCTGGTGAGGAGTGCTGACAAGTAGAGCATCCGTCTTGCTGCTGTTCAGTTGAAGGCAGTTTTGTTTCATCCGTGCCCTTGTCTCCTCAAGGAAGGTGTTGAGCCGTGAACAGGGAACAGAAGCAGTTTTCGAGAACAGCTGGGTGTAACATCAGCGTAGCAATGGAATGATATTTCGCGCCTGCTGAAGATATGACCGAGGGGGAACCGACAGAGGAGGAACAGAATGGGGCCCAATAACAATAACCGAGGGACACCACAGGTGACCGATCACGTCTGACACCCGGACACCCCTAGTGAGACATATTCCCGTCCTGTCTGACAGGAAACAGTTCTGGGCTTGCTCACAGAGTTTTGGAGGCGTTCAGGGAGGATGGAATGGTTGGTTCTATCGATCGCTGCACTCAGGTCCAAGAATCAGGAGGCAGGGCAGCCAGGTGTAAGGCGATCATCCATGACCCGAAGTAAGTCCGTTTCAGTGCTGTGTGCCGGCCAGAAACCGGATTGGAACTTCTGAGAGGCTGTTGAGGTTGAGATGTTCTTGAGCTGCGTTGCTATCTTTTTTTTTCTGTTTATGATGTTAATAAAGTGACGGTCTTTTGTTTGAACCTCAAAAAGATGAATGTTCTACTATGGATATGAGAAATACATTGAGATTTTTTGAAAGAAGTTTGAATGAGGACCTTTTGAGAGGTTTTTTGAATGAGGATATTATGTAGTATTTGCTCAAGTCATAATTGTGAAAGCTCATTTCATAATACCAGAATGCTCTCACCCACCAGGTATTTGTCTAAAAGATACGCCAAGTGACCTGTTTACTTGACCGGTATCATCCCAGATAGCAAGCGGATGTGTAATAATTCTGGGCCATATATGGGCCGGAACTAAGCCACAAGGGCCAGATCTGGCCTGTATATGGCCCAGATCCGCTTGCTATCTGGGATGTGTTTTATCGGGTAACAGAAACATTGTCAAAACTGACATGACTGATGTTAATCCTCCCATCTTACGTAAGCATGTCGAGAAACATTCTTCTTATCTACTCCTACCTTTTTCTCGTCCTCCTCCTCCTCATCACGGCAATGCTTTTCAGAGTCGGCTCACGTACAGTATACTCCTTCTTAGAGCATCTTAAGCCATTAAAGTGAACATGAAGAGGCTCAGACAGACCGATCAGATCACAAGATAGAATCTAACCACGTACGCATTCTAATCCCCGCGCCGCCACCGCTCTATGGCGGGCGAGCCGCTGACGTGCTGCGTCTCTGCGTGGTACGCCGGCCTTCGGGAGGGCCGTCAATCTCGCCCAGGACAGAAGATGATCCGCTGCTCACCGCCCCCTCATGAGCTCTCGCCGCCTCAGCAGGGGGGCCAACACATACTGAAACATCCATCATCATCCCACCCTGGACATCCGCAGAGATGAGGTGAGGTGGAGAGAGAGAGAGAGAGAGGCAAGGAGGGAGAGAGAGAGAGGAAGGGAGAGAGAGGGAGAGAGAGAGTGAGAGAGAGAGAGAGAGAGAAAGAGACAGAGGAAGGGAGGGAGAGAGAGAGGAAGGGAGGGAGAGAGAGAGAGAGAGAAAGAGACAGAGGAAGGGAGGGAGAGAGAGAGGAAGAGAGAGAGAGGGAGAGAGAGAGAGAAAGAGACAGAGGAAGGGAGGGAGAGAGAGAGAGGAAGGGAGGGAGAGAGATAGGGAGGGAGATAAAGAGGGAGAGAGAGATGAAGGTAGGGAGAGAGAGAGAAAGATAAAGAAAGAAAAAAAGACAAACATACACCACACAGCGGTCAGAGATATTAAATCAATAACTAAAGTGAGAGGGGGAGAGAGAGAGACAGATGGAAGGGCGGAATGGTACGGAATCACGCCGGAGTCACAACAGGAGATTCCAGGAATGTGTTCTAGCTTCTCAGCAGGAAATTAGTGTTTCTTGCGCAACCACCGTGCATAACGTGTCTCTGGTGAAACAGCAGCTAGTACTGACTGGTGTAGAATAGTCTAGTATTACTGGGAAGAGGCCTCGGTTTTCCTTTGTACCCTCTCAGATCAGTGTGGAGGCTTTACATCAGAGGATCTGCAGCCTTATTAACTGTGAGGGAGCTGGTCTTTACCATGGTTCTGGGTTACACACACACACACACACGCACACAAACACACACACACACACACACACACACACACACACACACACACACACACACAGCCACACACAAACACTCCTACTCCCATATATACACAGGCACACACACACACACACACACACACAAACACTCCTACTCACACACACACACACACACACACACACACACACACACACACACACACACACACACACACACACACACACACACACACACACACAGTGGAATCAGCCTAGGAGAGTAGTCGACAGACATTTTACCTCAGACTCCATA
>NC_140244.1:5352853-5465353 GCF_949987555.1 Borostomias antarcticus
AGAGGGGCGGAGCCAGCGCATCAGCCTAATCCAGCTGCATTTGAACATTATTTCATCAGGAGTGTATAGTCAGGACTAAATGAAAAACTAACTTAGGTAAAACACTTTGCTGTTTGTGTAATAAAAACCTCAGTGAAGTGAGAGTTAACGTGGAAGAAAGTCCAAGTAAATCACACCTTATGTGCCAGATATGCTACCTTGCTAGAATGCAGGGCTCGCTAGCAATACTTGAAAAGTGGAAATCTGCGGTCAGTGACCAATCAGAGGACAAGTCAGCACAGTCCACAATCTGCGCAAGCCAATCAGCATCCGGTTGAAAATCCGATCGGATTCTCATTGGTGTCCACGGACATCATAGCTTGTTCCCAGAAGATCTTGCTGTAGTGTGAGACTCCGGGTATTCAGATTGACTCTCTAAAACAGGTTTAAGAACAGAAAGTTTTTAACAAAAATCTACCTTCAACCTTTGTTAATATGCCGGCACTCACACAGGCACATACACATGCATGTAGAAAAGTGTAATTGTGTGGATGGGGTATCACATGTCTACTGTACAGCACATTTAGTCAAGCATCAGAAACAATTCCTATAGTTGCACAATATCGTGAGACGACATGCATTTTGTATTTATTTTTTATTTAACCTTTATTTAACCAGGTAAAGAAGCTTGAGATCAAAGAACTCTTTTTCGAGCAACACCTGACCAAAATAACAGCATAAAAAAAAAACATGAAACTAAAACAAAGACAGACCAATATAGAACACAGTTGGTCAGAAGACAGAGAACACAGACAGAAGAAGGGAGAGATATAAAATAGAGCATCATGCAGTAGCCAAAGTGTGTGTGTGTGTGTGTGGGGGGGGGGGGGGGGGGGGGGCAAGAGGGAGGAAGGGGGGGGGTTAAAGGGGATGCTGTGGAAGGAAGGTCAAGTTAGATTAGCATCATACACATCCACCATTACTACAGGGTGTACAGTGACCAATAAACATTAAAGCATTTGCACACTCCCAAAACAGTCATTAAAAAGTCTTGAAAGAGTTGAGCTTTAAAATGATGCAGTGTTACAAGAGTCTGGAGCTTCAGAGATGTTTGAAGTCAATTCCAGGTAGAGGGAGCAGAGAATATAAAAGCCCTCTTCCCAAACTCAGTACAAGTTCTGGGGACTGAGGCAATTAGGTAGTCCTGAGAATGCAAGTTTTAAGATGAGGACGATATGGGGGTCAGATATGAGAGATATAAAGGTAACAGACTAATGAATGCCCTGTAGATGAAGATGTACCAATGGAAAAGCCTACGAGCAGACATGGACAGCCAACCTACCTTCTCATATAACGTACAATGGTGAGTAAGTGATCTACTACTACTAGCCAGTTATGAACCTTAGGGCACCATGATAGGTAGCATCCAGCATGAGCAAAGAAGAAGAATTTGATGATGACCATGCGATCTGCTATGGTCAATGTCTCAACATGCTATAGGCCAAACAGTTGTAAGACATAAATAATCAGAAATCACAATAAAATGCTGACTAAAACTACCAGTTTCTTCTTCTTGGCTGATGCTAGATTGGATCATCTGTAGGGGGGAGGGGCAGGAACTCCGCTACACATCATCAACCTAGATAGCAAGCGGATGTGTAATAATTCTGGGCCATATATGGGCCGGAACTAAGCCACAAGGGCCAGATCTGGCCTGTATATGGCCCAGATCCGCTTGCTATCTGGGAAATGTTTACAGTGGAATCGTTTGGCAGCCAGGAGGCGCGCAGGGGTATTACGATATATGGAGCGTACCCACTCAGCGCCGTCCGAGTAGCTCCACTCCTGGGTCCAATTTTGCAAATCGACCTGACCCCTGTGTCCACTTCTGAGGCAGTAGCTGCCTAGTGCTGTGATTGGTTGATGTCCCCCCCCCCCCATCCCTCTGGACGATCCAATCTAGCATCAACCTTTCTTCTTCTTTGCTGGTGCAGGTGCAGCTGCAGTTGCTCCTCTCTCATCTCCTGCTCCTGTGGCTCCTCCCTCTTCCAGCATGGCTCCTCCCTCTTCCAACATAGCTCCTTCCTCTTCCAACATTGCTCTGGCTTTTATGGTGTCAATCTTCTGCTCCTTTAAAAAGTTAACAAAAACATTTTTTATTTGTCACATACTCAACATCATACAAGTACAATGTGCAATGAAATGTTACAGCTGGCTCCAAAGTGTAAAGTAAAAATACCAAATATTATAAAAACATTCATGTACCCCTTTATGTACAGGGTCTTGGAACTTCCAGTGATGCCATGTCCAGGAGGTCATCAGTGATCATGTCATCATATTTCTAGTCTAAATTTCCAGTGACCTCTGTCTTGATAGTTTGGGCGAGCTCACTGTCATCATCGTCATGTTTTAACCGCTCCCCATTGAAAAGGTGCAGGACTGGATTGAGGTAAGATATACTGACACACTCTTTCCCAAAGGCTTCCCAAGGGCATCTGTAAACTCAAGAAATGGATTCACTGCCTTGTGAAATAACTCACCCGTAATATCCTGCCACGAAGGGAGCAGATGCTTGGTCGTCTTGTCAGCTGACAACACCTGTGAGATGGCCTTCTCTTGTCTTGTTCCAGCACTCTCTCTACCACCTCCGGACGTGACCCCCATCTTGTAGGCAATTCTGTGACCATCTTGTGCTGGGGTAGTTTGAGATCCTCTTGAGCTGCATGCTGACAGGTAAATGGTAAATGGACTGCACTTATATAGCGCTTTTCCACCTTAGCGGCACTCAAAGCGCTTTACAATGGCCTCTCATTCACTCATTCACACATACACTCACACACCAATGGCGGTAGCTGCCATGCAATTTTTGGGGTAGGTGTCTTGCTCAAGGACACTTCGACATGTGGACAGTCGGAGCTGGGATTTGAACCACTGACCCTTGAACGACCCGCTCTACCAACTGAGCTACAGCCGCCCCCGGGTAAGACACTGGCCACTCTCCACATACTCCAACTGCTCTTCCTATCTTCTCCCGTCTCCCACTTCTCTCTGAAGATGCATAGAAAGGCAATCTAGAAAATATGACTCAGCAACAGTCACTGATGACATGAAGAGAAAAATCATAACACTATATAGCCAACACTACAATTACAGTAAATAAAATGAACAGTATATTTTAGAATACTGGACAGAGGAAGCAATTGCTGTAGTTGATAACATGAAATGGCTTTTGAGGATTTTTATCATTTTTTAAGGATAACACTAGTGTTATTTAATGTTACGTCATTGGCTCCGCCCAGCGAACGCTGGCGGAGGGTGTATTTTCTGTTGTGTGTGTTATTTCATTCGTTCGTTCTCCACAAGCCTCTGTACTGCCCCCACAAGTCCCAGGGCAATGATACCTGCCGCATGGTTGTCTGGTAAATATATTGTTTGAAGGCATCAGCTTTGCAGATTCCATATTCCTCGTCGATGTAGTGTATTGGGAGACCCATGTATGGTTCGGACGTGTGACTAGACCACATATCAGACAGTGGTGGTAGAGAAGTGTGTGACATGTTGACAACAGATGATGTTTATATCCATTTAAGGATCCAATTAAGATCCTATTAATGTTTCATGGACCCAGTGATGTGGTGAGAAAATACAATTTACAACGCCCCACTGGACGTCAGAAATATTAATTTACCAGAAGAGTTTGGAGAGTTGTGTCGTTTGGACACACAAGATTCTCTACTTAACATTCACCACGATGTGACCAAAGTCAATTTTTTGAAATATACTAACACTCTAGAGAACTGACCCTGAATTGTCAGCCATTTGCTTTGACATGCTGAGCTTAAACCCACTGCTATGAGACTCAGCGCTTTTCTTCCGGGTCCAGACAGAGGAGAGACCTTGGGTCCAGACAGATTAGAGAGCTTGCAAGACAATGCTAAGAGCGCCCTGTCCCAGAGTGCAAGTACACCAATCACTCCACCTTCTCCTTACCGGGCTCTCACACATGAATACAGACCTCTATTAGCTTGTACACTTAAGGTTGTAATTGTATTAATTGTAGGTTGTCCTGATTTAGGGTTCACATAACGCCTTCAGGCACAATGATTACATACAATACGAGTAGTTTGCCATAAAAGGGCCAGTGTGGTGTTGCCAGAAAACATCCCTTCCTTTAAATATGCCAAAATCTCCACATAGTGTTTAATATTCTAGAGAGTCTCTCTCTCCGAAGCTCCCTGAGCCTAGTGTTCACGTTCAGTCTGCTCCTCCAGACATAGGGATTTATGAACACTGGACCTTGAGACAGACATGCTTACTCCCGAGTCTCAGCCGACAGCGGGCAAACGTTGCTCAGGAATAAAATCATCCCTATGGATATTTTGGCCACAATTTTTGTTGTGTGTCTTTTTCTTTATAGCCTGCTTCACGTTTCCTTTCCGCTCTGCAGTTTCAGCTTTGCAGCAAGGCCCCTGGACTGGACTTCTGTGACCCCTGTGTCTGGTTTATTAACAGCTAGCTGGCTGACAACCCCTGTCTGGTCAGAGAGTGCATGCTAGAAGGCTTTAGCAGCAGAGGCTAGTATATTGTACAGTACATCTGCGAATGGCTAGCAGACTTTAGCATTCGGGACTGGGACTGGTCAAACTGCCTGTTTGGTTCATATCTGGAGGCTAGCAGACTTTAGCATTCGGGTCTGAGGCTGGTCAAACTGTCTGTTTGGTTCATATCTGGAGGCTAGCAGACTTTAGCATTCGGGTCTGAGGCTGGTCAAACTGTCTGTTTGGTTCATATCTGGAGGCTAGCAGACTTTAGCATTCGGGTCTGAGGCTGGTCAAACTGTCTGTTTGGTTCATATCTGGAGGCTAGCAGACTTTAGCATTCGGGTCTGAGACTGGTCCGGCAAGTAAGCCCTGAGGAAGCTGTCTGGCACCAGCGGACCAGTTGTTAGCAGGGGGAGAAGAGATCAGAGTGACACCCTGGCTCTGTGGTAATGGATGTGTGAGGTTACAGAAGCCAACTTTTGTGTTCCCTCGTGGCATTTCCGCCTGATCCCAGAGACAGCAGAGGGAGCGAGGCAGCAGCAGACTGACAAAAACAACTCTCTCTGTCACGACAAAGAGACTGAAAATCCGTCTGTACTTTGATCACTTCAAAGGATAGTTTTTTAATGTCTCTGATGTGAGATTCCATTCAAAGTTCAAAGACACCTACGTAATGCATCAACGACCATGTCCTGGTTTTAAACAACAACACTGCTAACAGCTTACAATTAATTATGCAGGTCTGAATCGTATTTATATTTCCCTTACATGTCTGACATGGTTTTGACATATGTAGGCTACCCACCAGATCCCTCAGGTGCAGTCAATGTCAATGTTTATGTTTATTTATATGCATCACACCATTCATACAAATCAATGTAGCACATAGTGCTTTATATACAGTAAAAAGAGATGAATAAAAACATAAATTGTGTAAATACAGTGGGAACAGATTTAAAAGGAACAATAAAGGTCAAATAAAAAATAAAAATTAAAGATAATGTAAAATAGAGTAAAAACTATAGGTGCTCTGGTAGCTGTCTCTTGGTTGTTCCTAGGGTCCGGTCTGAGACCCATGCTTTTAGCCACTAAGGCTCCAGTTTGTGGAATGCCCTGTCCAGGTGTGATTTGTGAGAGAAAAAAAAACAGAGGGGGGGGACGGGGGACGGGAGGGGGGACGTTTGAAAATATATTTTTAGGACATAAGATGATGATTATCAACAATGGTGCCTTGTGTCGTTCAGGTCCTAATGGCCTCCCTAGGAGGCAATGTCAAATATACTGTGGAATTACACTGGTGATTAATGAAGTTTGTTTGATCTGACAGCATTTTCTTAACACACATTTCATAAAATGATGTGTTGGCTGTGCGCATACACTTTTCAGTGGCTTTTATTTGTATATTTATATTTTTCTTCCTCCAGTAGGTGAATGCGTGATGGGTATGTTCTATTTTGAAGGAATTGTGCCATGTGTGGGCGATTTTGAGAAATTGATGCATTCAATTCAGTGCTAGAGTGAACATAAGTCTGCTACAGACAACCAGAAGTGGGATAAAACACATCCCCCCCAGGCGATAAAAATGAAGAGAGGGGGAAATCAAAAGCAGACACGGAAATCCCCTCCATCCCCCCCGGCACATCGCATGCTGGGCCTGTCTCTAACCACTAAGACCCATCCTGTGGAATGGCCTGTCTCTAACCACTAAGACCCAGCCTGTGGAATGGCCTGTCTCTGACCACTAAGACCCAGCCTGTGGAATGGCCTGTCTCTAACCACTGAGACCCAGCCTGTGGAATGGCCTGTCTCTAACCACTAAGACCCAGCCTGTGGAATGGCCTGTCTCTAACCACTAAGACCCAGCCTGTGGAATGGCCTGTCTCTAACCACTAAGACCCAGCCTGTGGAATGGCCTGTCTCTAACCACTAAGACCCAGCCCCTCTCAGTGGAGCGGATGATGCGCTGCAGTCTGCCCTTGTCCTTGTCTGTAGCGGCTGAAAACCACATGGTGATGGACTTGATGATGGAGGTGTAGAAGAGGACCATTGCCTTTGGCATGTTGAATTTCTTCAGCTTCGGATTTTGGTTTATAGTTAATTATCTGTCTGAGGCCTTTCCAGACAGCAGACGTATTCCCCTCTGAGAACTGATTGGATGATGGTGGAGGTCTTGAAGCAGGCTGGAACAGGACATGTCTCTGGTGAGGTGTTGAAGATGTCAGTGTACACCGGGGACAGCTGATTACTGTATTATATTATTATTATTTATTTATTTATTTATTTATTTATTTATTTATTTATTTATTTATTTATTTATTTATTTATGTATTTATGTATGTATTTATTTATTTATTTAATGAATATTAATATATATATATATATATATATATATATATACTGTATGTATATTTATTTAAACTTGTTATTTTTATATAAATAAAGTTGGATTGATTGATGTTGTAGCTTCCTGGTGGGAATTAAGGGACATGAGGTCTGTGTTCTTATACAGGCCCACTACATCTGTTACATTTACACTGGTGGTAAATCTTGTTTATACCTTGTTTTGTCCACAAGTCGCGTCACTGTGGTGTTGTCATATCCTATTTGGAAAAGGAAATTGGAGTGTGTGTGTGTGTGTGTGTTTGTCTGTCTGTGTGTGTTGTTTCACAGAGGTTACGAGTGATTTGTGCATCACCTTCAAATGGCCCAGTCTCAACACATCAGTTTTCTGATCATGTCATGCTACTGTATAATGAAAGTCTTAAATCTTGCAGTACTATGTGTATTTGGATAACCTCTTATAGACTGTTAAACATACTGGACACATACTGTCCACTAACACTAAATATTACCTTTATCTAATCCACAGCCATAACCTTCAACAAGCCTTAAAGGGATAGTCTGGAATTTTTGAACTAGGGCCTGATTTTTCACTTACTCTTAATGTTATTGACTGACGGAGATCATTTTCAGCTGATTCCATGCTGTCTCTGGTTCAGGCGGTCACGTCTTGCTAATGGTGGTGCAATGCACTCAAACTGGCTAGCATTCAAGGACAACTCACTTAAACACTCCACAGTGCACCCAAATCAAATCAAACTCAAATCAAATATGATGACAGTCTCATTTGAGCTTTTATACCATCACTTTTGAAGTCTAATCGTTGAATCCATTAGTTTGTTCGGCTCTATATGGCTCTCTCTGTAAATAAATTATCAACACAACAACAAGTTGCAATGGCCCCGTTCAAAAGTGCCTGCCTGTCTGCTCACATTGACATATTGGATTGGATTCATCCTCAGATTACTGGAAATGCATCTCTGTTTATGTAAACATCGTATGAATACTTGACTCATCAGCAGTTCTGTATGGACTTAGATCGATACCCACTCACTCAGGGTCTGGTTTCTGTGTACTTATGATTATTACACCTCTCATGTTGTCCAATCATATTGTGTCATTACGTCACTATGAAATTATATATAAATGTGGGATTGTACTTAAAGTGTGTTGCATGATACCGTCTGGGAAGAAGTGCTATTGATGCCTTGTCAATAAACCACCAAGTCTCAACTGGCAGTTCTACTGTTTCTTTAATTACTGGATTACAAAGACTTCTACAGTAACTAGCCGGCACTATTATCTTCACAACAACAATGAACAGAAGAGTGGACTATTCTCCTACTATCAACACAACAAGAAGTTGCAATGGCCCCGTTCAAAGAGATGTCTGACTTTGATGAGTTGAGCGATCCTTACTTGTTTGAAGTGTTTATGAGTGAGTTTTCTTTGAATACTGGCCAGTCTGACTGCATTGCGCTATCATTAGCAAGACATGAAGGGTCAGGCGAGAGACAGCATGGAATCAGCTGAAAATGTTCTCCATCAATCCACAATCCTAAGGGTAAGTCGAAAATGAGGCCGTAGTAAAAAAAAAAATCCAGACTATCCCTTTAACTATAACCCTAACCCTAAAATAGTTGCCTGCCAACCTGTAACTTAGACCTCCATAAGGGACAATCTAACTAAAAACTGAATACAGTGTGAGAGAATCTGTGCATTCCTCATATCACTCTGTTGTGATATCCTGACACTCACAGCAGGCCCACAGCATCGTGTGATCTGATCTGTCACTAGTGTCTGAACTGACGCCAACGACCGGTGCCAACCATGTCTTCCCAGAACCATCTGGGAAGGCGTTGTTTGGAAAAGGGCAGGCGCTTGGCAGGTGATTGGATGCGGCCATTACCTGCCAATAGTTCCTTTTCGTGATCTGAACCTGTAATGGAAATTACTGTTTCTAGTAAAAATGATTTACCAAGATTCGCTCAAAAGGTTAAGTCTGGTTTATTGTGAAAAACATACGAGCGCAAGGACTTCCTGAACAACGAGTGGTTAGTCAGCGAAGTGAATTCAAAGCTTGTCATGCCCAGTCTTATATTCAAGCAAAACACAGGTACGGCGCTTTGAGGATGTGATTGGCTACTGCATTGTACATGAATGGCAGGCGTGGCCAAGAGTAAAGACATATGACATGAGAAAATGAATGGCAGGCGTGGCCAAGAGTAAAGACATGTGACATGAGAAAAAGGCGGTAGTTTCTAAGAGGGACAAAGGAACAAAAGGATGGTTATTCTGGAGCAGACAGATGGCCTTCTGGAAGCCATTTTGTATGTTAGCACAGCTATGTGAATACTTAGGGGGAGGTGATGAATTACAAAAGGGGGAGAGTTGAGGTGTTTTACATTTACAAGGGGGAGACTGAAACTAGGGTTTGCAGGGGACTTGGGGGGAGGTGATGAATTACAAAGACAAAGGTTTAAGGTGTTTGGATGTAAATTCCTGGACAATCCCCCATTTGTGCCTGAAACAGGTACACAAAAATAAAATATAAAATCCAAACACAGTGTAAACAGTCAGCTATGCTATACATGTGGAAAGGAAATAATCTCTCCACTAGGTGGAGCAAAAAAAAAAAAAATTCTTTTTTTAATTATTTTCTTTCCACGTGCAAAATCACGCACCAAAACCCCTTGTTTCAGAAATTTGACAGGAAACAAGATAAAAAAGATGACATGATTATATACTATTTATAGTCTAAGAGTGGACAACCATTCACCAAAAAAACTTGATTTAACAAGGCAAAAAAAAAGATAAAATGGTTACCAGTGTAAGAGGGGCAAAAAACCTCTTGGTCAATTTAGAGGAAAAACCCAAACTTATTTATCAACTCATGTTTCAACCATTGCAACTCTTGTAAACAAATATGATATTTTTCAGATTATTTCAAAGTTCATTCACTCTTGTGAATAATCGCATGTGATGTCCTATGGAACATAGATTCCATGTGTGCATCTCTGAATGTTTAATGTAGGTTCCAGTGTGTGCGATCAGAGGTGCAGTCCGATTGCTCATCAGAGGAGAGGAGAGTGTGGCGGTGACTGTCAAGGTCACTCTTGTTCACAGTGTATCCCACAGTCATTTAGGTGACACTTCTCTTTTGGGCAATAGAATGTCATTTGGGGAATGCAAGGCGTCTTCTCTTCTAGATCGCAACTTCAATGTCGCGTTGCTTGAAATCAGTTATGTTCAATGTTAGTTGCAGTGTGTGCAGGTGTGTGTGCGTGTGTGGTGCATCTTGTGAGGAGGTGACCAGCAAGGTCATTTTTCCTCCGATTCCTCGTCAGAGGAGAGGACAGTGTGATGGCCCATGGTTTTGGCCTCTGAGCCCTCTGGTTCAGCTGCATTCTGATCTCCTGGTGTTTGCGATCCCCTGGTGGACCGTCCTCTGCTGCTTGGACCCGTCGGCAATGGCTTGCATGGATCCACGAAGTCCTCTCAGATCGCTGTCTGCGTGATGAGTAGAAACTGGTACGGCCCGAGCCACCTCGGCGAGTTCCAGCTCCTTCGTCTGTGGTCGCGGACCAGGACCCAATCCCCAGGAGAGATGTGATGCAGGAACCCCTCCTTAGCCTCAGGAAGGCGGTCCTCACTCTGTTGAAGACATCCCTGGCATGGAGAGAGTTCAATAAAATCCATTATTACATGTTCCCATGGCCCACTTGGCCGAGGATGTGCTGACAGTTCCATTTTTGACGGTTAGGTTCCTCCCGCAACATCTACTTCTCTTCCATGTTTTCTGGCCTGTTCTCAGGCTGCTTATCTGCTCCTGGTAGTCTCTTCTCTCCCCACTGGGCAGGTCCACATAGAGCGGTCAGCCAGCGAGCTCTCGGAAGGTGAGGAGGGAGTCCCTGTCCTGGTTCAGCAGGGTGAAGGTGCGGTGGGACACCACACAGCCAGGGCGCCAGCAGCACGTACAGGCTCTTGAACTGAACCCGGTCCATCCCTGTACTGCTCCACGTAGGGCCGGCCCGGGTCGTGCTGCTGGAGGGCTCACCTCGGCGCTCCCGCTCCCCCAGCACATGCTGATGAAGTGCTCCGTCTGTGGATTCACAGATGAGAGAGACAAACAGAGACAAAACAGAAGAGCAAAAGGAGAGTTCTCTGGTCTGGTCTCCCTGTTCCCCTCTTTGGTCAGGAACGGTTATTCAAAATCTGTTGGAGATTCTCAGAAATATGGTTAAGCGCAAGCTCCTGCTTTGGGGAAAAAATGTTGTTATTCAGTCAGGAACACTTAAACAGGGTGTCTGTTCAAGTGTCATTTAGAGCCAGTCTGTAGTATCCCTACAGTGACATCAGGGGCAGTGTTAGAATGACTTCAACACGCCCAGTCCCCAGTCATGATCAAGGCAATTGGATTTGGCTCTAGAATTTCTCTCGCGATTTTATGAAAATAAAATAAAATAACCACATTCTCGTCTCAACAAAACAACACCCCCTAAGGGTGAAAGCAAAAATTTCCTGAAGTCAGGATAAAAATAGAGATGGGGCAAAGAAAATGACACTAAAATGAATTGGCTTCATTTACAATTAACTAATCAAAAACTCCATCAAAGCTTCATTTGTATAGCTAAAATTTGTATATCTAAAACCTCCCTCTTCTGCATTTGAGGACAGAGTATTGGGCCCCGCTTCGGACAAAATGGTCTCTTCCCTGTTTCATACTTATCTGTCGCTCACAGTGAGTCGGTGACATGGCGTTGGCCTTGCATCTCACGAACCCCAGATCGCCCATCTGTAGGGAAACAGGCCAGTAACCTCCATCTCCACCTCCGGTCCTGTGCCCGTCTCCTGGTTCGGCATTCACCCATCACTCCCGGAACGACAGTTGTCTGTAAAAAAACACTCAGAAAAAACACTCAGGCCTGATGAATGTGCCTCAAACTATAAACATGAGATATTTAACAAAAACATTAAACACATACAAATAACCAAATAATCAAATAATCACACAGCAGCAAAGCAAATCGGGGGCCAGAGAGATAGCCCCATCTAAAAAGAACAGCCCTCAGCGCTGTCTCATATCCTCTTTCCATGCTGGACCAAGAATGACCCTCAAGTCATTCGTGACTCCACACAGTTCATAGCTTCATGCTGGCGAGGGGCAATCACTCCTTGGTAGCCCACATAATGCACTCCAGGAAAATCTGAAAACATCAACACAGAACTTCACAGAAACAGAACATCCTTACGTCCTCAGCTACATCTGTCTTCTTCTGTTTATGTACCTTAAAAAAAATATCTCTCTATCTTGGCTAGTTAAAATCTCCCTTATGGGTTGTTCAAGGGAACTCCAGCAGGTGGCGCTCGACCCCAAATTTGAGGCTCTTCCTTTTCATTCAGCTTGCGGTAACTGTGACACCGTTCAATCCAGTGGCCATACTGACCACAATGGAAGCATGAATCATCTCTATCTTCACTTCGATTATACCTTTTTCCTCGCCTAACCCTACCAGAACGCTTCCTATTGTTTCTCTGTCGCCACTGTGGTCGTTGTTGGTTCCACCTCGCACCAGCAGTTTGATTGTCCAGCTGTTGTAACTGAGCAGCTTGTAATCTGGCTGCACCTAGCTTCATTTCTTTCAACTCCCTCTTTTCAATGTGATCACGAAGACGCTCCGCATAGCGGAAATGATCAACAACTTCTTCGAGAGAAGTCGATTCCCAGGTGTGGCACATCAACCTAACTTGGTCGGACAAAGAGGAGAGAGAGTTATTCATCAATTGTTGTTTCAAAATCTTTTTATAATCGGCGTTCGCTTTGTCCATGCCACTGTGTGCGGCGAAAACTGATTCTAGTCGTTCCCAAAATTTCTCGAACTGTTGATCGGAATTTTGTTTGCAATATGTGATACGGTCCCAATCCATCTTTTTAGGGAATCGAGTTTTGATTCTGTTCAACAGCGCAGTGTTTTGGTCAGAAAAATCGGCATGATTAAAAGGCAATGTAATGTCAAACGGATGTTTCACATCCACCCATTTTAGCCCAAGGCATTGTCTCATGATCATGGCGATTTCCTCTGCGTGAGGCTCATACATACGAACTAAACTGTTAAAAAGATTTTCAAACTCGTCAATGTCTTTGGTTGGATCGGGCAAGGTTTTAGCTATTTCACGTAGTTCATCAGAGCGCCAGGGTCTATAAACCGTAATCTCTGGAGTCCAGGCCGCATAACCAGCTGCATAATTTATTTGTGAAGGGCGAGGAACAGGGTTTGGGCAGCGTATCAGAGGCGCGTGTATTTGCGGTCCCTCCAGACTATCTCTAGCCATTTGCAGTTGTTCCAAATTAAACTTAGCCTCAGATATAGCTCTAGCCAAATCTTCCTTATACCTCGTAGAAAGCGGCGAAATGAGAGAAGGGGCGTGGCTAATGGCGGGAGCATGAAAATGGGGAAGAACAACAGCCTGGTTGGGTGTGAGCACGGAGCAACGAGTCGAGGGGGGGGGGGAATCTAATTTTAAATCAGAGTTATTCTGCTGGGGAAATGGCGGAGAGACTGTTTGCTGACCCTCCTTATCTTTCCTTCCTGACCTAAAAACCCGCTCTCGTGCTACTCTCTCCCAAATCTTAAAAACAGACCAGTCTATAGAATTAACAGGCTTTTCCCTTAACCTAGACATCTCAACCACCTCTAGCTGAGCCCGAATCTTAGCTAAAAATTTAACACTAAATGTCAGATGGGGATGTAAGAAATCGAAAATGCTTTAGCGCATAACGAAATCTGCCAACAAACGCTCGCAGAAATGCTTCAGCGCAACAATCTCCTCAGGGCTAGACAAAATGCAAGTTAGCAGTAGAATCCTGTTGCATATATCATATGTTAGTAGCCGGTGTTACAGGGACACCTAGTGGTGCTCCCAAAATGTTGCATGTATGACCCGGATGTGGTCTTTGGCCGTGCGCGGGGAATTCAGTTTAATAAAGGCTATACTGCGAAAAACCCTAATAAAACGACGCAGCCTAAAACCCCAAAACAGCAATGAAAGGAAACCTTATAGTTAACTCACGGCGGGAAAGAATACAATTTCGAAAGAAAAAAAAAGACACATTAAACCGCTAATTAACTCACCCAGCAACTGGTCCTTTGTTGTCCCTCTGGCTCGGGCGGGATCACCGGGAGAGCGGAGTAGTAGTTGTTGTTTCCTTTGTCTCCCAGACAACCAGCTAGCCTACTGGAAATCTAGCAGTTACGATTTAACAGTGTACAAAATGTGAACAATACCTACCTGGATAATAGGCGCGCTTAACAAACAATACAAGGCAAGAGCCGAAGCTCAAAAATGCAATCAAAAATCCCACTGAGCCGGCGAAATAGCGCTAGACAAACACAAAGACAACACAACCCCGTTCGGGGACAAAAACAGACACTCCGGAGATTAGCTGGTAATCGCACTCACTGCGAACTTCAACCCATTTGGAAATCGCACTCACTGCGAACTTCAACCCTGTGGGAATCGCACTATCTGCGAACTTCAACCCTGTGGAAATCGCACTATCTGCGAACTTCAACAGGTTCCCTTCTGTGCTAATTCTGGAACATCGAACTAAAGCAACCCAAAACGTTATCCTAGAAGTGCACTCTCACTTCTTAACTACAGCCGAGCCGACAAACAATCTAAACTGTAGTCTACATCAACTGTAAGGGAGCGAGTCCCAAAACCAAAATTACACCTCTTCTGAAGAGAACCCCGGTAGCCTAAACAAGGACGAAGTCAGAGAACAATGCAATATCACCAATCCTAAACTGCCACTGTTAAAAAACAACGCCTTATCGCCACCACCTTCCCCGGGGAGTTTGCTTTCAACAATACGCCAGACCCACAACACAATCTGAAACGAAACCAAGGCAAATACCAAGCATAAAAGGATTCGTTTTTCAACGTACCGTGAGTTTAGCCGAGTGAAACCAAACGAGGCGGACTTCTCCGAACCAATGCAATAGGCGCAAAGAGAGAAGATTTTCCAGAGCTCGCTACTGCTCCGCACGTCTGGCTTCCTTCGTTGTTCACTCCAGGCGAACCTCACAGCAGCCGATCCCGTCCCGAGTCGCCAAATTGTAATGGAAATTACTGTTTCTAGTAAAAATGATTTACCAAGATTCGCTCAAAAGGTTAAGTCTGGTTTATTGTGAAAAACATACGAGCGCAAGGACTTCCTGAACAACGAGTGGTTAGTCAGCGAAGTGAATTCAAAGCTTGTCATGCCCAGTCTTATATTCAAGCAAAACACAGGTGCGGCGCTTTGAGGATGTGATTGGCTACTGCATTGTACATGAATGGCAGGCGTGGCCAAGAGTAAAGACATATGACATGAGAAAATGAATGGCAGGCGTGGCCAAGAGTAAAGACATGTGACATGAGAAAAAGGCGGTAGTTTCTAAGAGGGACAAAGGAACAAAAGGATGGTTATTCTGGAGCAGACAGATGGCCTTCTGGAAGCCATTTTGTATGTTAGCACAGCTATGTGAATACTTAGGGGGAGGTGATGAATTACAAAAGGGGGAGAGTTGAGGTGTTTTACATTTACAAGGGGGAGACTGAAACTAGGGTTTGCAGGGGACTTGGGGGGAGGTGATGAATTACAAAGACAAAGGTTTAAGGTGTTTGGATGTAAATTCCTGGACAAACCACACAAACAAACTTATGTTAAGCCTGGCCAGACTGATCTGTGTGATTATCAAATCAAATCAAACTTTATTTATATTGTGTATGCATGTGTATGCATTTCATACACAGAGGTAACACAAAAAGTAATGTTTTAATGTAATTTTCCAGAGGGAAGCAGAAAAACAGTTCACCCATTTGGGCCCCAGAGAAACAGCTCGTGAGCTTGTGAGATCGGGTCTCAGAAGAGCTTGTGAGATTAGGATGGCCTGAGAGGCGACTGAGCCGGTGTCCTGGCAGATCTGGACCTCGTTAGGGCAGCAAGTAGCAGGTGAGCATCTGGATCTTCTGCGGTTAGCAGCTGCTGCGCCCGCTACACATCTGTGAAAGGGACCCTGAGGAGTTTATTTTTGGTTACGAAACAGTCTCATTTTAATATAATATATATAATATATTATTATATAAATATCTACATTACCCACACTTCTTTATGTGTCCATGTCGTTTCTTGTATGTAGTTAATTTTTTGATTATTATTTTGTGGTCAGGTTGTTCAGAACTTCCTTGGAATGACGAAACGATTTACTGCAGTAGCCTACGCCACCGACAAGATGAAGAATAATTTAAATATGACCGTTATATATTGTCAAAAGTAACGTTACTAGTAAGACCTATGTAATCACCTTGTCGGTGGCGATCGTTCCGTCTTCAAAACTCAGGTAGCTAAGGTTTGCGCGGGGAGGCTCATGGGAAATGTGGTCTTTTTGGGCGGAAAACACTTCCGCTTCCTGAAACTCCTCGTAGGGCCTTTAATAAGGAGAGAGAAAGAGAGAGAGAGAAAGAGAGATAGTTATTGTTTATAATTTATATGCTTTGGCAGTATTTGAAGTCATTTCGTATCATGCCAAACAGCACAGAAAATTGAACTGAACTGACAGAGAAAACGAGAGAGAGAAAGAGAGATATATACAGTATAGATAGAGAGAATACACACTGATCAAAGATTCAGTCAGAATGTGTGGAGCTCTTCTGTCGATGGTAGAATCGCTGTCCCTCGTCTCCAGTCCTTCTTGGCTGCGTGACTGATTTTCATCAGTGTACAAAAAAAGCCTGGGGTTAATGCAGTGCACGCATGCACACACACACACGCGCACACACACAAACACATACAGTAATAATGATGACTTTCAAATGCTAATTTATGAACCAGAATCAATAGCCGTGAACAACAGCTGTCAGACTGGAACAGACATCGATGACTCAGATTTTCAGGTAAGGATGATGGTTATCAACAATGGTGCCTTCAGATCCGAATGGTCTCCCTCTGAGGAGACTGGTGATTAATAACGGTTGTCTTAAAGTTACGGAAATAAGGCTTTGAATGCTACTCTGTCATATTCAAAAATGAAAACATAGAAATAATTAACCACAGCACAGCCAAACAAACATACAGTATCTCTGATAACGATGTTTAACTTGGCCGGGTTTCCCGAATGAGTTAAGAAGCACTTAACTCCAAAGTACTTCCATACAAAGGGTTGCTTAAGAAGGTTCTTTATCGGGAAACTCGACCCTTGTCATGTTGGGGTCGCACTCGCCGTTTCCACTTGTCATGGTTGCCTCTTAAAGCTCCACAAACTGAGCTCTGGACATCGGCGTGAAAGAATCTCCACAGAACCATCATGGTATTAAATCCCTCTACAAGATGTGCAGCCAAATATCCATTTGTCCTCATGAGTTATCGTGAATGTCAGAGGTCCACAGGAGAATAAGCTAATGCCCTCTTATTGGTGTGTGTGTGTGTGTGTCATAAATCAATACATACTGTATCACGATTTGAGGGTTCATTTTTCTGTTGTGTATTCAGCTGGCATGCTGTTTTGTGAGTGTATTCTGTGGTTCCTACTGACCTTGGCAATGCGGCCGGCTGAACAGTCCTTGAGTCACACAGAAAGGAGACTCTGTTTCCATTATCACTGACTGACCTTAAAACAACCATCTATCAAAACGGACCATCGTTTGATCGTCTTGCTGCATTTAAACACAGGATGGCAGCTCATTCTTTCATTCTTTCATTCTTTCTTTCTTTCTTTCTTTCTTTCTTTCTTTCTTTCTTTCTTTCTTTCTTTCTTTCTTTCTTTCTTTCTTTCTTATGTGTACACGTCACCATGTCCCCATCGCAATCACATATCGCCATCACCAACCAAAGCTCTCTTCACTGAATGTCAGTGAATCCCTGGTGAACTTTAAAGGATTGCATCTGATGACTGAAAACCAGAGGAAATCTGACAAGAGAACATAGCTTCATAATGATGCATCACCAAGCCTACTAGCTGGTAGGAACATTGTAGACCTCTAACTAGATCATCACCAGGCCCAGAGACACACGTTCTTGCTGTGAGGCGACAGTATTAGGTATTACACCACCGTGCCACACGTGAGCGATTTTGGGGTTCAGTGTCTTGCTGAGGGACACTTGGGCACACTCCGGAAGCTGGGATTGAACTGGTGGCGATCCCCAGCCAGCTGCTCTATCTCCTGAGCTACGTGCCGCCCCCGAGTATGAGAGAGCGCAGTTCCCCATACTAAATCATCAGTGGGATTCACGGTGCACCGGGTTCTGTCAGACAGAACATTTGTACCTCTGGTTCGACCTCATGCACATCGAGAGGGTAGATGCTTGATATTAGACAGGAAGGCAGCCACAGGGTTATGATAATCGAATGCCCGTAGATTATAATCCCAAATTACAAGTGATCTGAGTGAAAATTCTACCAACCCTCAAAATCCCACGTGTCATTTCATTGCACTTGTATTACTATTTCACTATATGATAACAATCTTGGAAAAATGTCAAGGAGAGCTGAAGATCTTAACGGAGTGTAACAGGTTGACATTCTGTCTGATACCAGGCCAGGAATTCTAGAAAATCTGCCAGACATTCATTTTACTAGAAATTGAATAAAATCACCTAAAACCTCACATCAAAATGATACATGTTCAAGTGCTATCCACATCCCTCCCATCTCCCGCATAGAAGATAAACATGTCGAATACATTTTTTTGCACCCCAGTGATTTTGATGCCCTCTAAACTGTTTGGATCCGATTCTCTGGCAGCAATGAATGTGCCATGGTGGAACATATCCCAGTGGTTTGTGATTGGCAGACGGGCAAATTGCAAAGATTCCCGGTTCAGCAGCTGTTGCCGAGGCCAAAGTGTAAACAAAAAACTGTTTCCGCTCCTCTTCCTTCTTCCTGCGCCCGCCAGGTTTCGGGGGAAAAAAATCACATTTGCAAACCAGTAAAATGGACATTTTAATGCAAATATACAGAATTTTAATACTGTTGCCATGTCCAAAACAGATCTCAAATCCACAGCACACCTGGACTGTATAAAAATATGATTGAAAGAATCTACTACCCCATCCATATCCCTGTTCTAACCAGTATTTTATGTATTCATGATAATGAGGTCACACACACACACACACACACACACACACACACACACACACACACACCCACGTACTACTCATTCTATGTACAATGCCAAACTCATCTCAATCAGTTGTATTAGAGAGCACTCGCGCACATCCAGAGTAGGAGGTGCTGGTCAAAGCAAGCAAAAGTCAAAAATATGAATAGTTAAACCTTTCTAGTGTTCACGGGAAGGGATAGAGAGGAGAGAGAGCCTGGCTAGAGAGTCCAGTCGTATCTTCCTATGAGCAGTGCAAGCTGATAGACAGATACAGTAGGCTACTGTGAGGTCGTTGTATCAGAGGTGACCTACAGATCCACACAGCACTAATCTCTCCACTGCTTTACCAAGATCCAGCACTGGGATTGATCTGAATCTCTCCATCATTCATGTCCCATCCCTCCTCCCTCCCCCCTCTCTCCTCCCTTCTCCTCTCACCAGCCATGTAATATCTGTTCCCCTCTACATCTCCTCTCTCCCCCTCCTTCTCTTCTCATGCATTTTTCAATCTTCTGTTTCTCTTCCCTAATCCTGCTGTACCTCCTTCCGTCTCTTTGAATATTGCATGCTCTCTGAGGCAGCGCTCTGTAGTGAAGGGAGCCTGAGGCAGCTAAACAAAAATTCTGATACTTTATGACGGGTACTTTTGACTTCTGATTTCCATAATGGTGGGTTAAAGAAAAAGGATGGTTAAATGCTGGGTGATTGACATGACAGGCTTAAATAAAGCTAACATGTTACCATGCAAGAGGTGGCTAATATGTTATCATTGAAACGCTAACTTTAACGTTTCAAGCTAATGCTTGGC
Source organism: Borostomias antarcticus (assembly GCF_949987555.1). NCBI lineage: Eukaryota > Metazoa > Chordata > Actinopteri > Stomiiformes > Stomiidae > Borostomias > Borostomias antarcticus. Next base: position 5,372,669 of record NC_140244.1, read on the forward strand.
ACGGTAAACAGGACACCTTTCAGAAAGACCCCTCAGAAGGCCTTCATATTGCCCGTAACGCAGTGTCAAAACATGTACTGTGCAGACAGTCACATCACAACACTATAAATACATGTTACTAACCGAAATCAATACCGGACAAAATAAGCGTTACACCTTTGCCTCAGCAAGAAGGTCCTGGGTTCGATTCCCACATGGGCTGTCTCCCGGGCCTTTCTGTGTGGAGTTTCCATGTTCTCCCCATGCTCATTTGGGTTCTCTCCACATAGAACCCCAAGGTGAAAAACATGCAGAAGAACAGATGCTCTTCCGTCCAGTCCCTGACCAGGACCTAGACCGAGCCCTTGGTCCCTGGGCGCCACTGACGAGGCTGCCCACTGTTCCTGGCTGCCCCTGGAGGAGGACAGCTTGGTTGGGTGAAATTCAGAGGATCCATTTTATCAGCGACCGCTTCAGCGTGTGTGTGCTCTGTGTCGCCGCCCACTGCACATGTGTTGTGTGTCACAAGCTGTATGACAAGAAATAAACGACTGTGAAAGTCACCGTTTATGTTTATGTTTTTACTAACTGGAAAGATCTAAACGCCCACAACTTCTGTTGAGGCCTTTTTACTGAAAATGAGATCAGTATGAAACACCTTCCATAAACATTTATCAGCTCTGTTTGGTATCCCCACATGACTGTCTTTCATGTGGGGGTCAGTTTCTCTTGAGGATTTGGGTTTGCATGCGCGTGTGCACGTGCATTAACCTGGTCATAAAAGGACAATTTACTTAAAAACGTTTCTGATGTAATGATTTGAAACATTGTGTTTTTGTAGCATGAATGACTGGAACAAGACAATAAGTTAGAGAGTGAAACATTGTGCCACCATGGGCAAGCCCACAGGCTGTTGATTACCACAGATTGATTACGCCTCACTCTACAACAAGAAACATTCCAGTGGAGATTGAGTTTGAGTTTATTGCATTCATGCTCAGAGCTAGGATTGTGAAAGGGCTCTTTAGTTCCAGGCAATGTGTGTGTGTCTGGGAACCCAAACCAAAAACAACCAATTTGGACGTTGTTGTGGTTCTGATTCTCAAAATTCTGTCCTGAATTAAGGGAGCCAACTTTCCGTAAGCAGTCTGATCAGTGTCGTCATAAGGGTTTACCGCCAAGAGAAAAGACCAAGGGATATTTCAAAGCAATATTGAGATATGCTGCAATCCATGATGATTCCTCTTTAGCGCTCCTCAGGGCTCGATCCTTAGTCCGCTGTTGTTCTCCCTAGATACGCTCCTATTTGGAGAAACGATCTGTGACCATGGGATTCATCATTTCTGTAGCACCAGACAATGATGCCTTATGTGAATGCTAGAATTAATTGAGATATCTAGAAGTGAATAAAGAGTAAAATGTTTTTGCTGAGGTTCGACCGTCCCAAAGTTCAAAGACTGGTTCTTTATTTCAAAAATATAGTTGCAACCGGGCTCTTGAATGGAGCACAATGTAGGGATTCACCCAATAACTAACTTTCTCTCTTGTGCACCGCTCTTATATTCAAAGCTAGGCCGGGATATGACATTTCTAGAATCTGATTGGCTAACCCATCATTTACACTTCATCTACAATGGCGATACGTCATCAACAATGGTGAACCAACAGGGTCGAAAGTTCAACACGTGATATGACAGAGTGATATGACCACGTGGTTCTGCAAAAACAATGACACAATAGGAGACCACAGTTGAGTAAACACTATGTAGCGTGTTCTGGGGTTAGAGCTCTGACTATGACCTGTATAATTTATGATTATACCGCGGTTATCACAAATATGAAGGAAAATGGATTTAAGGCATTAAGTCAACTCGTATGGGGCACCACTCTGTTATGTACAGAGAAACAGATAACCTTTATCAATAGTCTAATTTATTCATCAATCTCATTCTGTAGGCGGAGTCCTTGACTCAATCAAGTGACCTAAGATAATGTTATGACGCTAGGACGTGATAAAAAATTCATAATATTTATTGAAGTTATACTAATCAATTATCAAAATAATATTATAACACGATTCAATAATAGATGGAAAAACACATGTGGCAATATGAAAACACAGCAGAAATGAAAAGTATGATGTCATGGGTTATCCTATCCTAAGCCTTCTAAGCTTAAACAACACTTTGGCATCTCACACCACAATCATAGGAGACTGTTGGATACAACCTTAGTAGCGGTGTGTTAGCGCGTTGTCCGGGCGGTGTTGTCTGGCTCGAAGCATGGAGGAGGCACGTGACTGATGGTCGCTCGGTTTGATGAAGGGGCAGCGCACCTGCGCTCCCGTTGAAACAGTGATAGTAGCGTTGCTGCGCGAAGTTGATGTTCGCGGAGTTCAAAGTTCAGTTTCAGAGTTCACAAGTTGCAAATATCTCATTCAAAACCTCTGCTCTCGCCAGAGGTGGTTCTTTGAAGAGTTGGTGGAAATTCCTAAGCCCCTGTGTCGACTCAGAGTTCTTAGATAGCGGTTCAGCATTCCACAGATACAGGCTGATTTGATCAACCGGCACACAGCTTGGATCCTGGGTCACGTGTTACTTGGGGAAACACGGACCCCAAGTTGAGGGTTACAAGAGAACAAAAAGAGAGAGTGTGAAAAACAAGAGAGAGAACAATGGCGTCTCACATCTTAAATACCTGCGGCTTGTCGGGGGTGGGTGCTTGTGACCCCAGTTCGGTGATTGGCCAGTTGATTCATGACCCCTTCTTTGGGGGGGTCTGAGAATTAAACAGCAATTTTCAGGATATGTTTTAATCCGATCTCATTACCAACACATTGGAAGGACATTAGTAAAAATGACATTATCATATTCAGTACATTGGCCGGAACATATAGAATCCAAACACTTGCATCTTTAATCACACCCACACGTTGGATTCACAATTTTTAATACTGCTCTGAGCCCGTTCGCTCCCCAAACCCTGTTTATTCACAGATATGTCCCCCATTGAAGAATAAACACTGGCACTGGGAGCATGACTCAGTCTGGGGGAGTCCTTTGATGTGGCCCTTAGGACGTCGCGAAGGGGGATGGGGGAGCACAGAGTGTGTCTCTGAGCATCTCTTATCAAGATCTCTCACATTCCAATCTGAGGCAGAAAGTACCACAATATCAAATAACTGTTTTGTGGTCAGTAGACTATGTCATGTCCTACACCACTACAACTAGGATCATAAACAAGGCCTGGATATGTCGTTATATCTACCCCCTAGAGAGGTTATCCTGCCATAAACCATGAAATGCCCAGGGCAGGGGTCTGTTCTTACATGCTTCAAAGGATGAGGACACCAGGCACACAGAGGTCAGTAGGTTGAAACAGGATGGCCAGGCCAGTAAAGAACAGCTGAAACTCATCTCTTTGCATAAGCCCTCAAATTTCTATCACACTTACATCCTCTGCTTACGTAACTGCATTTCCAGTATTGTGTATTGGATGAATGACAATTTTCTTAAACTAAACCAGGAAAAAACGGAAGCCCTTGTTGTTGGCACAGACGCCCAAAGAAATTACATAATAAGTAAACTCAGAAATCTGACCACAAAGTTAAAACCAAAAGTGAAAAACCTGGGTGTTATCCTTGACCCTGATCTTAATTTTGAAAATCATATCTGCAACGTTACTAAGAGAGCCTTTTATCATCTGAGAAACATTGCAAGAGTCAGACCCTTCCTCTCCCTAGAGGATGCCAAGAAACTTACTCACGATTAGATTATTGTAATGCACTTTATACTGGTCTGCCAAAAAAAATAAAAAATTGCAACTTATTCAAAACTCAGCAGCACAAATTCTTACTAAAACCAGGAAAAGAGATCATATTTCACCTATACTAGCATCTTTGCACTGGCTTTTAAAAAAAAAACCTGTGTTTAAATCTTTGAATGGTCTAGTACCTTCCTACCTGTCAGACTGCCTGTCGGAGTGTGTTCCAAATGGCTCCCTCAGATGGCTTGTTGCTGGTCTGCTGAGGGTGCCTGTCAAACAGCAAGAGGCACAGTGATCCTGCCTTCAGTAGATACGCACCAAGGATTTGGAACATGTTCCCCCCTCAGATTAGACAAGCAAACTCTGTCGACAGTTTTAAGAGGCAGCTAAAAACGTACTTTTATGAGCTAAAAATGTACTTTTATGACCTTGCTTTTAATTGATTTCTTTACCTCTTTTCACATTTTATTGTATTTTATGATACCATTGTGTGTGATCTTACTTATTTTATGGTTTTCTATTTTTATTATGTAATCATTTATGTTTTGCTTTTAATATCTCTTTTATAATGCACTTTACTTTGACTATTTCTCAATACACACATGTAAAGTATACACTCTCACACGCCCAAACACACTCTCTCTTCTCTATCTATCTATCTATCTATCTATCTATCTATCTATCTATCTATCTATCTATCTATCTATCTATCTATCTATCTATCTATCTATCTATCTATCTTTCTATCTATCTATCTATCTATCTATCTATCTATCTATCTATCTATCTATCTATCTATCTATCTATCTCTGTCTCTATCACTCAATATAACTCTCTCTATCTCTCTCTCCCTCCCTCTCCTCCCTCTCTCTCTTTCTGTTTCTGTCTGGCTTTATTGGCATGGGAAATATATTACAAAAGGTGGCTTTCAAAGTCAATATATTGTTTTATTTTTCTCTCTCTCTCTCTCTCTCTCTCTCTCTCTGTATATATTCACCACCTGGGGTCTGTCTGACAGGAGGTCCAGGATCCACTTGCAGAGGGCATTGTTTTGCCCCAGGACCCTGAGCTTGGTGTCGCATCTGGGTGGGGTTAAAGTGTTGAAATCTGAACTGAACTGAACACCAGTCTCACATAGCCCAACACGTTCTCCTTGCTCTTGTCTAGGTGAGATAGGGTGGTGTGGAGGATGTGAGCTATCACATCTTCTGTGGATCTGTTGGGTCTGTATGTGAACTGTAGGGGGTCTAGTGTGTTGGGCAGTGAGGAGCAGATGTGTTCCTTGACCAGCTTCTCAAAGCACTTCATCACCACGGAGGTGAGAGCTACTGGGTGGTAGTCATTGAGGCAGGCTGGTCTTGGCTTCTTCAGTACAGGGATGATGGAGGACTTCTTGAAGCATGTGGGGATGATGTACTTGACCAGTGACAGGTTGAATATCAGTATCACTGTGAACATAGGAGCCAGTTGGTCGGCGCACGCCATGAAGACCCGCCCTGTGATACTGTCTGGTCCTGCTGCTTTCCTGGTGTTCACCTGTTGGTGGTTCAGAGAGAACGAGTGCTCTCTCTTCCCCTCCACTCTCCTCCGCCTCTGGGGCAACAGCCGTCCCAGCATGCTTTGCATTGAGGTGAGGCTTGAATATCTTGTATAGTTTGCAAATTCCTTCTAGAAGAGAATGCATACAGTGCATTGCTGTATGACTGTGTTCTTATCAACAGTTCCATCTGGAACTTTTTATGTAAATGTTCCATTCAGAGAGCCAAGCAAAGTTTGTTAAAGTGCCTCCTCACGTTCATGATCATGTTACATCAAGCAAAGACGCACCAAGCGACAAATTGTTATTCGTATTATATTTATAAGGAATAACGCTAATTTACACAATAAATTGACAGCTCTCCAGAAAGCTCCAGCTCGCCTGGTGTTCAACCACCCCAGGTTCTCCCACACAACTTCCCTTCTCCATTCTCTACACTGGCTCCCTGTAGCAGCTCACATCACGGTTAAAACTCTGGTACTAGCTACAGGGCAATGAAAGGAACAGCCCCCTCCTACCTCCAGGCCATGGTCAAGCCCTACACCCCCTCCTGACTTCTACACTCGACTGCCCCGTCACTCCGAGGCCTCTGCAGTCGATCCACACGGTCACGGCTCTTTTCTGTCCCACAGTGGTGAAATGAATTGTCTCATCTTTCACCACAGTGGTTGTTCTTGTCCAGGTGGTTGATGTAGCCAGACAGGGAGATGCTGAGGAGGTGGTCCTTCTGCCACAGGCAGCCCAGCTGCTGGTCCATGACGTCTGCGCCCATGTTGAAGGTGTTGAGGGCCGTGCTGGTGCCCATGTCCCACAGCTTCACCGTCATTGTCCCCCGAGGCAGAGATGAGCTGGGAGCTGTCGGGTCTCCAGCTCATCTGGAGGATAAAAGGTGTGTGTTAGCTAGTGATGTTGTGCACTGCATCTTGGTCGAGGTATCATCAAATAATTTGTTATTGCATTGTAATTTCAAAACGAATAAACGGTAAATCTTAATCTACCGCAATTCTGTTTTTTGTGTCAAAACCGATAATTGAAAAGACCAAAACGGTCTTGTACACAGATATTCAACGGGGACATTGTTGCCGCTGAAATGGTTTCATGTACTTTGTAATCAATTTAACATTCTCTGAAAGAGGCTGATAGGAGCCAAAGGACTACCGAGATATGCACATTACATTTTACAACAAAACATCGTTCTGCCCCATTAATGTGAATAGGGAGGAATCACTGACTTTGTTGACTTAACGTTCCCTGTAGCAGTCCTCACGGCATCTTCCGTGAGACTGGATGTGCTGTCATTACACCAGCCTAAACCACTACTTACAGTATGCTGGGAAGAAACACATTTGTAAATTTTTCCAACCACAGGTGAGAGCAGACCTCCACAGAGAGACTGCCAATATAAGCGACACTCACAGCATAGATCCCTCCCTCATGGGCCTCTTCTCCTAGCCTCGTGAGGCCATCCTCATTTGGCAAGTTCACATTCTGTTCCTCTCGCAAATCAGGCTGAATGCTCTCTATAGAGATCCGTTTATGCCAGATCAGAAAACAGTCTCACCAATCGTTGTTGGTTCTGAGGAATTTGAAATACAAACAGCTACGCTGGGCGGGTTTAGGTGTGATGACAGCAAGGAGCGGTTGAAGTTAGAACATGATAGATGGTGATAGACAGATGGTTCATCCAATTGCCAAGTATTTTTGAAAGTGCCTGCCCTTTTCCAAACAGTGTTCTCTTAATGCTAAACTTGCCTGCAGGTGGCTTATATCTGAGCTCATAGCAGGATGCTTCCCACGGTTGAAGGACGAGTTTAAAGTTGAAGGACAACTCCAAAGTCTTAAAATAAGCATCATTGTTTTCTGCCAACGCACAGGACATATTCATTTCCATATACCAAAATAACACCACACACAGACACAGAGTACGGCTCTGCTCTACTAAACACCACTTGGGAGAGCCTTACTGTGGATAGCCTGAAGGCTTACATTCACTAGAGTTGAGTATTAGTTGATGCCTTGTCGTACCCCACGTCTCTGGGTGAATGAACGTTCTTTTGTTGTCAATTTTGATGCTGCATATATTGGCTGTATACAGTACATTGATTTAATTATGTTGTATATTTTCAGTAACTTTATAAAAAAGACCATGCCAAACTGAATCAAATGCCTTTTGGAAGTCTATAAAAAAGGCATATTTTTGCCATTTTTTGGGTGACCATATATGTCAACTAGAAGGCCACTCGCTTAGTGAGTGAGCGCCACTTCAACTCGTGATGTATGTCGTCAGCATGTGCAGTGTAAGTGACATTAGGGTACCGATACTTAGAGGTGACAAAAGTTAAATAAATAAATAAATAAATAAATAATTTGTAGCCATGCACATTGCATTGTTGGCCGAACAGGTGCTCTTCGGCTCTGCTCAGCTACTAGCTAGCTAGCTAGCTAGCGAGATATGACCGAACCGACAGCAATAGTCTATCTAGCTCTGAGTATAACTACAGAAAGCAAAATCTCTCTCCTCCGTCCTGATACTACTAGACCTGTCAGCAGCATTTGACACGGTAGACCACCAGATCCTCCTCTCTACCCTTGAGGAGAAAGCCGTCACAGGCACTGCACGCTCCCTGTTTGCATCCTACCTGACGGGTCGCTCCCCATTGTCATGGAGACGGTCCATGTTGCAACCACGTAATCTATGGGAGTTCCAGAAGGGTCTGTCCTGGGTCCTCTTCTGTTTTCACTACACACTACATCTCTGGGTTCTGTAATTCGCTCGCCAACTGGTCCTGTCTTTACCCCCCTCTGACACACTAGTGGAGACACGCATAGCTGCGTGCTTGGTTGACATCTCAGAGTGGATGACAACACACCACCTCAAGCTCAACCTGGACAAGACTGAGCTGCTGTTCCTCCCGGGGAAGGGCTGCCCACACCGGGACCTGGCCATCACCACTGACAACACAGTGGTGATGCCAACTCAGACTGCGAGGAATCTGGGTGTGACGCTGATTTAATTGTTATTATAAAATTTGTAAACTCTGCCTTATACCAATTATGATTCTCCTGAATCTCATCCATGTTTAATTAAGGGGTGTTTGATGGATGATATTTTGATTTCTTTGTAGTCTGGGAGAGTGACTGATGGAGTCTGGTTTACACCTGGCTATATCTATATTTTTGTGTTAGTTTTACAATCCAGCCCAGATAGGTGGCGGCGGGGGGGGAGGGGGGGGTTAAAGGTCACCGGGGTGAAGGCTGGAGCGTCGTCTGCTAACCCGAGGGGGGCCGTCTGGGCAGCGTCCGAAGGCGACGTCCTTCAGCTTCCTGGCCAATATCGCTGAGCCTTTGCGGAGGCGGACATGGTCTTGGAGGTCGTCCAGGTGGAGTGTTAGGTGGACGTGGTCTTGGAGGTCGTCCCGGTGGAGTGTTAGGTGGACGTGGTCTTGGAGGTCGTCCAGGTGGAGTGTTAGGTGGACATGGTCTTGGAGGTCGTCCCGGTGGAGTGTTGGGTGGACGTGGTCTTGGAGGTCGTCCCGGTGGAGTGTTGGGTGGACGTGGTCTTGGAGGTCATCCCGGTGGAGTGTTGGGTGGACGTGGTCTTGGAGGTCATCCAGGTGGAGTGTTGGGTGGACGTGGTCTTGGAGGTCATCCCGGTGGAGTGTTGGGTGGACGTGGTCTTGGAGGTCGTCCAGGTGGAATGTTGGGTGGACGTGGTCTTGGAGGTCATCCCGGTGGAGTGTTGGGTGGTGTGCGATGTGGACATTGGGCGTAATGAGAGCACATCCGCTGGAAATGGCGGCAGAGATCCGTTGGATTGTTTGAGGGTGGGGATCAGTCCTGGGTAGTGTAATGCTTTGTGAGCTCTCTATAGTCACTCTTAGTGGTCTTATAGGAGTCTGACAGGAGAGGAGATCATAGCTGATTGTACTTTATTGCAATGTCTATCTTGTGCAGAGCTCCTACATCAAGCATCTTAACATGGCCCTTGATGTGTGCAAATGAGACGACATATCAGCCAATTATATATCCTAGACTATTTCTAGCTACGGGATATTACAGGCAGGATGGTGGAGATGGTGATTTTGGAGGAGGGGAACGTCTGGCTCGCTCTGCCACTCCCCTCACAGACTCTCTCTCCTGCTGTTCCCTCAGGTCGTTAGCGCTTGTGTGCATTATTATGAGACTTGGTTCACCCAGGCTTTTAAAATGCCGATTAAAGAATTAATTCAAATGCCGATTCGGTTGTTAGGTGCCAAAGTTTCACATCATTATGGTTTGGGAAAAGCTGCAATATAATTATAGTATCTCTCTCTTCCTCTCTCTCTCTCTTCCTCTCTCTTTCTCTCTGTCTCTTGGATATATTATAAATCCGAATCAAATCCAATGAAACTTTATGAGGCAACACAACATGCTTTACAGAGAGAAAAAGGGGGCGATGTACAGAGATCCTACCCTTCATTTTCCATAGGGAAGAAAAAAAAAACACTTCACCCAAATCCACAAAGAAAGATTCACTTTCTGGTTTATCATGAAATAAAACATCATTTTTTCGACAGTGCAGCACTTTGCAGACGCCCATAACACCACCCCCCGCTCTATGAGTGGATTCTTTGGAGGGCAGTAAATGCTGTGAAGCTCTGAACAATGTAAGTGCCTCTCCCACACAGTGAATTCACTCAGGACGTGATTCACAGAGGCAGGAGAAATGTGTATTGACGGGGATTATAAGTGAAGAAAATGACATAGCATGTATCTGTATGTGCCCATAGAGGCCCCATATCAACCCTATTTGGTTCAAATTTAAACTGTTGAGAAAAACAGATATGTTTAGGGGACATTGAAAATGTTTTGCAAGGAGCTTGATGGCCCAGGTCTACTGTAAATTGCAGTTCAGGGAGATTCGAACCCCCAGTCATTCAACGTCGTGAAGGTTCAGACCAAACCAGACCCTGCACAAAAGCTTCATCTGCCTCCCCACCCGTACTGTGAACCCCTCCTTTGGTGGAATACGTACAGACATCAGCTGGAAGATGTCAGCGAGAGGCCCTGCTCGTGACGAGAAGCCGCAGCAGTGGAACAATCCCCTCCATTCAGCGGGAGCCAGAGAGGGCCGATGAGGGAACGCTCTCTCTCTCCCAACGATCACGCTTCAGCGACCAACTCAGCTCAGCTCATGTTTATTTTGTCCCCGAAGGAATACTGCTTCTGTGGCCAACAGACAAAACAAGACAATACAGTACAGAACATATTTCATTTCAGTTTATTTGAGAAGGGAAAATGCATATCAATGAACAACAGATGTAAATACAATTTACTAATTTTCATCTGTGGTCCCTGACCTTGGCATCCTAAAATGACACAATATAAAAGTAAACAATAACACAGCATCATACAGAGCATATGAAAGACACAGTTAAAAAGAAATACAAATCACGGAAATAAATATGTGTAATAGCTAAGGATTTAATTTAAATACACACTATACAGATAAAAAACAACAAAGGCAATACTAAAGTGCTTGATCATCATTGTCAACCAACGTCCAAATGACATTGTCATCATCATCTTCAACATCAACACCACCATCATAACATCACTCCCTCAGAACCCAATGGAACCCTAACCCTAACCCTATCTAGCACAATACAAGGCACAACTGAACCAGAATCCACCTCAAGATAGGGCTGTGGGGTTTAGCTGATGACATTTCTAAGATATAATTACAAAAGAAACACTGCCATCGTCTCTTAATTTGACAATGATTTGAATAAAGGACATGGTTTAAATAGTTTTTTGTTGTTGTTTTGTGAGAAGGAGGTGGAGTAGGTAGAGTAGTTAGAAGAGTAGGTAGTGTGCTGGTGCCAGGGAACTTCACTTGCTTAGTCTCTTTGGCTCTAGGCTGTACTCCCTCGGAACTCCACGAAGCGTTGGCCCGTGGAGGCCAGGGACAATAATGCACAGCAGTCCGCCTGTGGCTCTCTTTGACAGTCTTAGTGGGCTGAGTTAACTCAGAGGGACTTCCCGATCGCGGCCCACTCTGATCGTCATAGAGGCAGGGGGGTAAAACGATGCCGTTCCCTCTTCCGGCACCCTGGGCCAAGCTTGCCCAGAGGGGGGGAACATCTAGATTTTGCCTCCCCCTACTATCGCGCTTTCCACATGCTGTGGAAGGCAGGGGGCCCCCGAACAGAGCACACCACCAAAATTCATATGCTGTATTTGCTGCATGCAAAATAAATGGGTAAATTTTGACTAAAGTGATCTCGACTGAAATGCATGGATGTCACAAAATTTCCTTCAGTTAAACCAGGATAAAACAGATGTGCTGACCATTGCTGATAAAGTTGAAAGGGAGAGACTATCTGGGCACTTAAGAACACTGACAGTGAACACCAAATGTCAAGTCAGAAATCTACTGTACAGTAGGTGTCATGTTTGATTCAGATCTTAATTTTGAGGCCCATATTAAGAACGTGACAAGGACATCTTTTCATCACCTGAGAAACATTGCTAAGACAAAACCTTTTCTCTCCCAGGCTGACACTTAAAGACTAATGCATGCTTTTATCAGTAGCAGGTTGGATTACTGAAACGCTCTCCTATCTGGTCTACCAAAGAAAGCTATTAGTCAACTTCAAATGATACAAAATGCTGCAGCACGTATCCTCACTAATACCAGAAGGAGGGCACACATCACACCAATCTTACAATCGCTACACTGGTTATCGGTCAGTTTTAGAATAGATGTTAAGATTATTTTATTAGTTAATAAAGCACTCCATAGTCATGCACCTGAATACATATCAGGCATGCTTTTACGTTATAAACCAAGTAGGTCCCTGACGTCCTCTGGCACTGAACATTTAACAGTTCCTGGAGCCAGGACCAAGAGACATGGGGTTAGGGTTAGCCTTCAGTTTTTATGCCCCCAGTCTCTGCCAGAATACCTAAGGATAACCGGAACTGTGGGAGCTTTTAAGCGAGATCTTAAGACCTACATTTGTAATCTTGCTTTCATCATGTAGTTTTAACTATATTAATTTTCTTTTTTTACATACTCATTTGTATGGCATGATTTCGATAGGCACGAACCTGTCTACATAAGGTCCCTCAGTTGACAGTACATGTCAGAGCACAAACCAAGCCATGAAGTCAAAGGAATTGTCTGTAGACCTCTGAGACAGGACTGTATCGAGGCACAGATCTGGGGAAGGGTACAAAACAATCTGCAGCATTGAAGGTCCCAACGACAACACTGGTCTCCATCATTCATACAGTAAATGGAATAAATTTGGAACCACCAGGACTCTTCCTAGAGCTAGCCACCCAGCCAAACTGAGTAATTGGGGGAGAAGGGCGTTGGTCAGGAAGGTGACCAAGAACTTGATGGTCACTCTGACAGAGCTCCAACGTTCCTCTGTGGAGATAGGAGAACCTTCCAGAAAGACAACCATCTCTGCAGAACTCCACCAATCAGGCCTTTATGGTAGAGTGGCCAGACGGAAGCCTCTCCTCAGTAAAAGGAACATGACAGCCCGCTTGGAGTTTGCCAAAAGGCACTTAAATGACTCTCGGACCATGAGAAACAAGATTCTCTGGTCTGATGAAACCAAGATGGAACTCTTTCGCCTGAATGCCAAGCGTCATGTCTAGAGGAAACCCGGCACCGCTCATTACCTGGCCAATACCATCTCTACAGTGCAGCATGGTGGTTAGCAGCATCATGCTGTGGGGATGTTTTTCAGCGGCAGGAACTACAGGTAGTCAGGATCGAGGGAAAGATGAATGCAACAATGTACAGAGAGATCCTTGATGAAAACCAGCTCCAGAGTTCTCTGGACCTCAGACTGGGGCAAAGGTTCACCTTCCAACAGGACAACGACCCGAAGCACACAGCCAAGATAGCAAAGGAGTGGCAAGTCTGTGAATGTCCTGAGTGGTCTAGCCAGAGCCCAGTCTCGAACCGATTGAATATCTCTGGAGAGACCTAAAATGGCTGTGCACCAATGCTCCCAGCCTGATCGAGCTTGACAGGATCTACAAAGATGGAAATTGGACAAACTGTTCAAAAATAGGTGTGCCAAGCTTGCTTCATAATGAAGAAGACTTGAGGCTGTAATTGAATACGACCGTGTCACCGGCAAAAGCCAAAAGCTGAGAAACTGCACTTTCTAGTAATAAAGGGAAAATCTAATTAATATTCGGAATGTTGGCACTGTACTTTCACGGTTAAACAAAGTATTGAGTAAAGGGTGTGAATACATACGAACACATGTTTTTATTAATTTTATTTATAAATGTGCAAAAATGTCTAAAAAACTTTTTTTATTTTGTCATTATGGGGTGTTGTGTGTAGAATCTTGAGAAAAAAATGAATTGAATTCATTATGGGATAAGGCCGTAACATAAAATGTGGAAAAAGTGAAGGGATATGAGTATTTTCCGGATGCACTGTATTATTTGAGAGTTCTAATTTATTCATGGGATGGCTCTAATTTCAGACCACTACTCTCCCTCATAAAGTGACCTCCATATTTCATGCCTTACTGGAATTTTCCCAAGAGTTCTCTGCATAAATATCTGTTCTGCAAAGTTCTTCCCTTGATGGTGATGGCAGTCATTTGCTCATTTCAACAGTCATATCCCCACACCAGATAATCTCTCTCTCAGAAGGCACTCAGAGAATCTGTCCTTTACACATAGCTACATGGAGCCATTGGTTGTGACACTGACAAGGTACTCATCTCTGATGAAGGCCATCAGGAAAAAACGTTAGGATAAACATTGTGAAATTGTTTGTGACACCTACTAAGTACTCATCTCAGTGCAAGCTATAGGCCTATCTTTAATGATACCATCGTCTTTGCTGAGAGTAGACTTTAGTGTAATTGCAGTTGGCCTCTGACCTCCATACACATGAATATATATTGTATTTTTAAGCGTTGCAGCCGCTTCTATACAATACGTGACATGTGTGTCTGTGTGTGCATCCATGTGTGCGCCCGTCTGTTCGGAGCATGGGATTCTGACCAAGCGGGAGCTGTTAATACTGTTACACACTAGCACTAGAGGGCAGGCATGAGGAAAGCATGGCCGACTTCAGACAGCCATATCTCAAGAAGTGTAAATGTCACATCTTAGATATTTGCACCGTGAGTCCTGAGAAGCAGATGAACATTCTGATATACAATATGTCTGTGTAGCTTAAAAACTGAAAGAGTGATTAGAAATTTGTAGAAAGTTAGAAAATGGGTATGAATTAGAAACTACCAACTGCAGCTAGAGTGGGGAACTGAACATTCCACCATTTGTGTGAATGGCGTGCATGAATATTTCAAAAACACTGAATATTTCAAAAAAATATGAATGGCATTGCATAGATAATTGTGAGTGAAAGCATGAATATCTGAACTTTTGTTGTGAAAGTACTGTGGAAATTGTAGAAGTAGCAACAGTTTGCAAAGTGTGTGGGTATTTTCAAATCACCAACTGCCACCACTCACAGCAGAACATCCCATTATTCATTTCAATGAGACAAAAACTATGAATAAAACTTAAGTGCAGCAACTTCTATACTGATATATCCAAAATGTATCCATATTCTCACAAAACTGTCCTCTTGTTCAAAGTGTTCCTCCGTGTTCTGTGGTTAAAAGTAGTAGAGTCAGCAGACGACATGAACCAAGTGAAGTCTAGGACTAGTAACATAAATATTACATAGACTGCCAGACTAAATCAACATGAATATCACATTAGACTGTCAGACTAAATTAACATAAATATCACATTAGACTGCCAAATTAAATCACTGCGGAAGCTAGTCTGTGGGTCATCTTTCCCCACGCTGCCACGGGTTCTGGGAACTTCTTGGCCACACACACACACACACACACACACACACACACACACACACACACACACACACACACACACACTCACACACACACACACACACACACACACACACACACACACACACACACACACACACACACACACACACACACACACACACAGTATTTCCTCATCCTCTAACCCAGTTTCTCCCTCATACTGTGCTGTATGACACATCGAAAGCCAACATGCAGATGCATGCTGTGTATATTTCCTATTCATTACAGCACACACATACAGAACTATGAACAGAGGCAAGACAGACAGACATACTCACATAAAAAAGGACAACAGTCAGAACCAGAAATGGTGCCTGGGGAGCACAGACCTCCGCCCATGAACGCATTTCATGGCTCTGTACGCGCAGACTTACGTGCCAGCAGGACATGTTTGGTATTGCTGTATCCATCTGGCGGATAGCTTTTTGCCAATCCAAAACCCCATGTCTCTTGTCACCTTCCCATGTCGAGATATGCCCATTTCAATTCCCCTGGAATTTCTCGCTCTTGAGCCAAAGTCCAAAAAATGAATGGAGGTGAATGGCTGTGTTTGTGTGGATCGTGGACCTTCCCTGTGATTCAGATCTGCCCCAAAATGTAATGGGTCCTAAGTTGCTACACTCCTCCACCGAGTTTCATGAAAATTGGTCTGGTAGTTTCTATGTAATCCTATAGTCCAAAAATGAATGGAGGTGAATGGCCGGCCTGGACGTATTTGGGCGGCTTGTGGACCCGCCACGTGATTTGGATCTGCTCCAAAATGTAATTGTTGCTGCTGTACACCCCTCCACCAAGTTTCATGAAAATCCATCCAGTAGTTTTTGCGTAATCCTGCTAAAGAGCTAAACAATCAACCAACCAACCAACACACATACGCCACCGAAAACCTCTCGCACTGCACTGTTGCGGGGGCGGAGGTAGCTACACACACACACACACACACACACACACACACACACACACACACACACAGGCTGTAAAGAAGGATAGAAAGATAATAAACAGACAGAAAAAAACACTTGGACACACACACACACACACACACACACAAAACAATCCAAGCACCCAGGTCGACAGTCTGTGATCCTAGCGAGTGAGAGGCTACAGCTAACCCATTCAACTCAGTTAATCGGATGTTGGATTGTGAACCTAGCTAGAGGTGCAGGGTATTTCAGTACCCAGGACCTGCACGAAGGGTTCACCATCGTAGAACTCTCTCAGAAGGTCTCCCGAGGACTCAGTGAGGTCAATCAATTCCTTTGTCAGTACCATTACTCTGAATAACTGAGCATTGTTTTCATGTTGTTTTTCCTCATGGTTCTACCTCTAATACCACCTGACAAACCCATGTCACTCTGCTGCTGTGTGTGTGTGTGTGTGTGTGTGTGTGTACCTACTGTATGCACATGCTTCTGAGCATGTGCTTATGAGGATCATGTGGATGGGTTTGTCTGTGTGTGTGTGTGTGTGTGTGTGTGTGTGTGCGTGTGTGTGTGTGTGTGTGTGTGTGTGTGTGTGCGCATGCGTGTATCAGTGCACTGCTGTGGGGTTGTCATTCAATCAAACAGCAGGGGTCCTTTCTAAATTCCACACAATCCTGGTTCAATTCCCACTGCCACTCTCAGCCAGCTGGGATCCTGGCATCACCCCCAACTGTAGAAATGGCACCAGGTTCCAGGGAAGTCTGCGTTGGGAGCAACCTGTGTGTCGGGATCCTTAATGAGTCTCCCTAATGAGTCTCTCCTAATGAGTCTCTCCTGGTGTTCTTTCTGCTATCATACCCAGACAATACTGAGGGAGCCACATTAGCCATCTGTGATAACGGGCACAGAGGGCACATGAAATGTTGTTCACACGTATGCTCAACCTCCCCCCCACTCCCCCCCCACACACACACTTGTTCGCACACAAGGTCTGAAGTGTGAAAGCCTCTCCTTGAACTCTCATGCCAGTGATGAAGAGATATTGTAAGTGATTTTTTCTTGTGATACATCATCCGTAAGGAACCTTAATTACATACCTTGCAAGCAATGCTCTGAGGTAGAAGAACATTCAAATCCCATTATTCCACTTCTCTTCTCCTCAGTCTGTCATCTCTCCGTGCCCTCTCCCCTCTCAGTCCATTCAGAATCCCTTCATGGAGGCCTATACACAATTACGAAGCCAATTAAATGACTTTTCAAGTGGAAGGTTTCATGACAAATTCAGACCACTTCATAATTGGCTTATGAAATAGCTTTCATTAAATCCCCCCCCCCCCAACAAAAAATTGGTCTTCGTCTTTATTCTTTCTTCGCCTTCATTGGCACCTGAATGATATGCCATATAGGCTATGGGCTATTATGTCCGTTTAATAGCCTAGCGTGGCTTTAGTCACGTGCGCAACGGGCAGCGCTGTCAGGATCCCGCCACCATCCGTCATTCATTCCCGGATAGGGATCGCGTGAGTGAGATCTATGAGGTCCGTAGGTACATGTGACTGAACTGGAAGTATGCAGAGAACGAGCGGTGGGTAACAACGGTGTTGAAGCTCGCGTTGCAGCTGAATGCACAAGAGACCGAATTATTTTAGGACCTGTCCTCTCCAACCGCGTCTCCCTTTTGCTCTCTCTCTCTCTCTCTCTCTCTCTCTCTCTCTCACTCTCTCTCTCTCTCTCTCTCTCTCTCTCACTCTCTCTCTCTCTCTCTCTCCCTCTTTCTCTCTTGCTGTTTTGAATGCCATCGAACGAAAGTAGTCTATCTCGCTGTACCTGGGGCTGAATTCAGCTATCCAAGAGAGGATTTAACGCAAGGCAGCGTGTACCCTGATATAGAGAGGGACGGTTTTTATACCGAGTTACAGACAAACGTGACGATAGAACATACCGTTTCCACACACACGTCTCCAGTTGCTTAGACTACTCGGGTCTGTCTAGTCTGTCTGTGAGTAACGATGAGTGGGGATGATGCTGTCTGGATTTGTAAAAGGGTGGTTATCTGCGCGTGGAGACCCTCCTCGTGACTCGTATTTGCATTATCCGGGGGGTCTTCCCTTTGGACTCGCGTAACTTTTTTTTTCCTTACTCGGATGTCATAGGAACAACAGCATTGTGTCTGCTATAATGTCATTTACCAAGATGGGGCTATTTTACGCGCTGTCCTAAAGGACCACCCACGCTACCTCAAATAATGTAATACCCCCCGAGGATGAGTATGCGTAAAGAAGAGTTACTTCTGTGGGGCTCCAAAACGCATAGAGGGATATTGTGCATTCTGCTTTTCTGAGACACTACCCTAGAGTCTGCAGAGATGTCATCGGGTCTGCCGGCCTCCCAAGCCCTCTACATCGGGATGGAGGTGGTGATCGCCGTGTCCTCGGTGATCGGGAACGTGATGGTGGTCTGGGCAGTGCGCATCAACCGCGCGCTGAGGGACACGACCTTTTATTTCATCGTGTCTCTGGCCTTGGCGGACATCCTGGTCGGGGCGCTCGTCATCCCGCTCGCCATCACCATCAGCATCGGACTGACGACCCACTTCTACAGCTGCCTGCTGGTGGCCTGCACCGTGTTGGTGCTGACTCAGAGCTCCATCCTGGCGCTCCTGGCCATCGCCGTCGACCGCTACCTGAGGGTCAAGATACCGATGAGGTAAAGACGAGACAAAGTGTGGTTTCCTGTCCTATACTCCTCCATCCTTCCAAAACAGACTTGGGTAACCCTGTTGTAACTCTAGTAGTAGGTAACTCTATTTTACAATAGGTCAAACAAGTTTACTTGGCTACCTGATATATATTTTTTTTTATAGCAATACTGGGCATTTATGATATAACTACTGGTAACATTAGAACTTTAAAATAGCTAGGTGTTATTACTTTGTAATTGGCAGGTTGCCCTAATATGCATTTTACTTTTTAGTATTTGACTCTAAATGTTGGCTAAGAGACTATAAAACTGACACTTCCCCCGCCTTTAATCTTGTTTAGTCAAGGTCACTGGGCAAAGTCCTTGATAGGTGTGACAGAGAGACAAGAAAGAGAGAGAATTGAGCTGTCAGACCAACAGCCCACAGACATGCTGTCATCTACAGAATCATAGAGACTGTAGACGAGGTTGCCATTGCTAGGTAGGCACCATATTGAATATCTGGCGATTTTGTTCTTCGCACTCAGAGAGTCTGTAGGAGAGATAGGAAGGCTACTTTTCTGTTTGCCTCTAAGGCATTTTACAACTGTTGAATTCCACAGTGCTCAGAGGTATGCTTGTCCAGCCACTTAATCTAGCCTCTCGCACCCACATGTGGAATGCATGTGGAAGTTAGAATTTGTGAGAGGGGTGTTTTGCCATTGGAATTCAACCTGCATCTGGATGATTTGAGAGAAGAGCCATATCCCACAGCTCCAACTGTGACACTCCGCTAAAATTACAGCTGCTTCTGTGCTGTATGAAATATTGATGATCAATTGTGAGTCGAATTCCTCACTTAAAAGCTTTTGAAACAAGGAAAGTGTGTGCATGGGGGGGATTCTCTGTTGATTCAGAGATGATTAAATGCTCAATACACTTGAGAAAGCAATCCTGGAATACATCAAACCTGGAATGGACAAAACACTGTTTAGACAAGTGGAACTTTCCGAGCGTTGAGAGAGAGAATAATATTCCAGCATGTAGCTTGTTCTGGTTTTATCAGCTGTGTGGAGAAATTGACTATATATATGAAAGAACCAGCATTTTAAATGGTATGTGCTATTTTGGCGGCTTATAAGCAAGACATCTTGCTTGATTTTGTAGCAAGCAAGAGTTACAGATTTTTTAATTACCATTCTTTGCTGCCAACCAAATTCAGAATTCAAGTCTTTTCCCCCAAATCACAAACTGCACAACTTTCCTCCCCAAAGAGCTCCAGTTCACTTCCCCAGTTCCGTCTGCTCAGAGGATGCAGATGTGCCCTGAGTTGATTTGCCCTGGGCTGTTAGTCGGCCCAGTCATAAGACATCTGACCAGAGACCGAAGGGCTGCTGGTTCAAGGCCGGGTCAGGCTATTTAACAAGTGACTTCCCACCAATCATTGCCTACGACCTGCCCTTACACAAGGCACTTAACCCCACAAGCTCATAATTATAAGTCGCTGTGCATAAAACGGTCTGCTAAATGAAAAAAAAAAAGACGTATTCTCAGACTGCCACACAGCCCTCTGAGGCTGGCAATGTAATTGTCAGACCTGACAGCAAAACGCTCACTTTGTCAAGGGTGCTGGAATAGGACAGCCTTAATATCATTGGCTGCTGAAGCACTGCACTTACAAACTAGGCTTGTGCAATAAAATCGATACAGAAATACTTATTTATATTTTTTACTTATTTATAATACTTATAAATATTTTTTCCTTGATATTGTATCGATTTTCCACAGTACAGTATCGATACAGTAACATTTTTTTTTTTTTGCTCAAGGAAAATATACAGAACAAGACAGGGAACACATATATATATATATATATATATAGAGAGAGAAAATTTAGCCTAGAATTCAGTCATAGATACATAATTCATGCTTCAAATGGATTTAAAATGTCCTTCCATTCCCTCCGCCCTCAGGATCACCTCCAGGGAGCAGGGAATGGAGTTGTATTTTCAGCTGTATTTGAATAAATTCAGTACATTATGTAGAGTATTGCAATGTATCACAATATGTATTGTATTGTATCATAATGTATCGTATCGTGAGATCCTATTACAAACCAAACCAAACCTATGTGTATATCTGAAATATAGCATAGTTTAATACAGGGTGGTAACAGTAACAAGTCATCTTGTGATCTGATTGGTCCAGAGCCATACATTTGTCCATGGCCACTTCATTGATGGCGAAGGTGCTCCCGTCGCTGAACATCATGTCACTGTGTTACAGGCTGTGACATGGACAGATTTTTAATTTATTTACGTTTTGGCTAATTTTAACATAAAATACTGATCCAAGCCGCCAGCCAATAGAAATACTGTTCCGAATAGAGCCCCGCCCCCAGTGTTCCAGCTGCCTCCACCGGACTAAATGGCCAATTACTGATGGTTCCAATGGGTATCTAGTTATATGATATGGTCGTCTACACTATATACAGCACATTCCAGTACATTATAGTATGAGTACAGTAGCCTACACTAAACTATACAGTCCAGAGCATTATAGTGTGAGTACAGTAGCCTACACTAAACTATACAGTCCAGAGCATTATAGTATGAGTACAGTAGCCTACACTATACAATACAGTCCAGAGCATTATAGTATGAGTACAGTAGCCTACACTACACAATACAGTCCAGAGCATTATAGTATGAGTACAGTAGCCTGCACTACACAATATAGCTGAGTCCAGTACATTATGAGTACAGCCTACACTATACAGTCCAGAGCATTATGAGTACAGTAACCTACACTATACAATACAGTCCAGAGCATTATAGTATGAGTACAGTAGCATACACTACACAATACAGTCCAGAGTATTATAGTCTGAGTACAGTAGCCTACACCACACAATACAGTCCAGAGCATTATAGTCTGAGTACAGTAGCCTACACTATACAATACAGTCCAGAGCATTATAGTCTGAGTACAGTAGCCTACACTATACAATACAGTCCAGAGTATTATAGTCTGAGTATAGTAGCCTACACCACACAATACAGTCCAGAGTATTATAGTCTGAGTATAGTAGCCTACACCTCAGACAGAGAGCAAGGCTGAGAAATGGTGGTGGAACCTGTCACACTCGGTTCAGTTCTGGCAACCAGGCAGCTGTGCTAACAGTGAGGATGACACGCTGGAGAAGAAAGTCCATTCTTCAAAGTGCAACACTTGAGGCCCTTTGAGATGATAAGTGTGTGTGTGTGTGTGTGTGTGTGTGTGTGTGTGTGCGTGGGTGTGGGTGTGGGTGTGGATGTGTGCGTGCGCGTGCGTGCGTGTGTATGTGTGTGTGTATGTGTAAATGTGTGTGGGTGGTTGTGTGGGTGTGTATGTGTATGCAGTGTTTCCTGTGAAACTGATCTCTTGGTGTGGTGGTGTGTGAAAATAAGAGTCGAGAGTTTCGAAACGGAAAAAGCGGGGGATCGGAGTCCACCCTTCTTCCTCCCTTGTTCCTCTCTCCTGTCCCCTTCCGTCTCCTCTCTCCTCTCTTGCGCTCCTCTCAACAACCTCTCTCTCCTCTTCTCTCTCACCTGTGCCTCCACTCTGTGCCTGTGTCACAGTCCTGTCCTCTCATACCACAATCCCTGCCTCTGCCTAAAAAAAACAATTAACTGAAGAGTAGGTCTATAAAGATGGCCTAATTTATCTCGTAAGGCTGGTAAAGTCCTAGAGCTTAAAATGTAATTAATTACATGTAACTGGACGGGATAAAACAGTAAACCCACACAAGCACTTAATAAATCATATGGTTTATAGACATATTTTAATCAAATGTATTGCAGGTTACCATTATAACAGCAGCTGTAGATAAATAAATAAAAAGGTAAGCTAGTCTTTAAACATGCCAAAATGATTTGTTGCTTTTTCTGTTATTTTGATTGGCACATTTTAGGTGGCTGGAGGAACATTAACGCAAGCTAGTGTTAGTGCAGCCAGCCAAAAAGACCGTCGCACAATCCATCAGGCAGCGCTGCGCCTGATTCGCACGAAAGTTGCAGAACCTACTCGCGCTTGTGGTTTATGTCTCCTTGACAACGCTCGCTTGAAGGGCTGACCGACTGACAGACAGCAGCACGTAGCTCAAATGGAGCAGGCTCCGCTTCAGCTCAAACCGTATTTTCAGATAGCGTTACGTAACGTTAGCAACACAAGGCCAATTTATCATATTCATTTTTTTTACTTGTCTGATCAGACACCTGCATGAGGCATTCCTCTTGCTCGAACAGAGTTTACTGGTCCCTGGGAAGCGGGCATAACTGATAGCCTACAGGTAGCTTGCCTTGCTCCTGAATCCCCCTGATGTGAATCATGGCTAGCCGGCAATAACCTAGCCTACCTGACTGGTCTCATCATTCTCCTCTCTCTTCCTCTTCAATTACCTAGCCTACCTGACTGGTCTCATCATTCTCCTCTCTCTTCCTCTTCAATTACCTAGCCTACCTGACTGGTCTCATCATTCTCCTCTCTCTTCCTCTTCAAATATTGTCGTATACCCATCTGGCAAATTGTAAAATTGGCGGTGCGCCACGGCAAAACCTTACCAGCGGAAACACTGTGTATATGTGGGAATGCATGGGTGTGTGTGTGTGTGTGCGTGCGTGTGTATGTGTGTGTGAATGTTTGTGTACATATGTGTGTGTGTATGTGTGCGCGTGTATGTGTGTGTGAATGTGTGTGTGTGTGAATGGGTGTGTGTGCGTGTGTGTGTGTGTGTGTGCGTGCTTGTGTATGCGTGTGTGAATGTGTGTGTATGTGTGTGTGTATGTGTGCGTGCGTGTGTATGTGTGAGTGAATGTGTGTGTGCTTGTGTATGTGCATGTGTGTGAATGGGTGTGTGTGTGTGAATGCATGTGGGTGTGTGTGTGTGTGTGTGTGCGCGTGTGTGTGTGTGTGAATGCATGCCCAGATAGCAAGCGGATCTGGGCCAAATATGGGCCGGAACTAAGCCACAAATGCCTGATCTGGCCTGTATATGGCCCTGATCGGATTGCTGTCTGTGTGTGGGTGTATGTGTGTGTGTGTGTGTGCATGTGTGTGTATTCTCTGTGATATTGAGCAGCAGAGTGTTTATCTTGTCACAGATTTGTGCTAGATTACTCAGCGGGGTCTCGTCCTGTGAGCACCCATTCATCCTGTGTGATGTCTACTCTGTGTCATCATCACACAATGTGTGAGCATGTGTGCGTCTGTGTGTGTGTGTGTGTGTGTGTGTGTGTGTGTGTGTGTGTGTGTGTGTGTGAGTGTGTGTGTGTGTGTGTGTGTGTGTGTGTGTGTGTGTGTACCATGTGAGGAATTCAGTTTGGGGGAAGTTGGCTTAGGTGTCTTTCTGCAGATTCATTACTCATCCCCGCTGGGTGCTTGTATCAACATTTTTCAGGGGCCAAGCTACAGTTCAAACACAGACAACGACGAAGAGGCTGATTCAGCCCAGAACCAATCACAAAGTAAAGACTTATGAGGATATACTGTAGTCCAGATATTCCATTTTGGATATCTCTGAAATATGAGCATGGATTCTGTTCAGTACGACAGCAAAAAACCTTGGAAAGCTAGGACTAGACTAGCAGAGATAAGATTTTATTCATTGTCCACACACTTTTCTCCTTTCTGTAGAAGTCTATGGGCTATTATGTTCAGAATCCTAGAATACATCCATTCACAATGCATTACTTTTGTTGTGCGTTGAAACATGAGTACAATTTAGCATTGCGTTGAAACATGAGTACAATTTAACGTTGACACAGTTCAGCCATTTTCAGATAATAGACTTTATTGAAGGATAAACCCCTTGCGATGTATCATCTTGTTTTCTGGGGGTTCTTGAAACACAAAGAGCAGTACAGCAACTCAAAAGAAAATTCCAGAAACACATAGACACATACAAGAACGGCCCCAACCCACCAGCACCCAACAAACCCTTTAGAAAGAATTAAACACAATCAGAAACAATGAGAACAAGTTGCGAATAGTGATGTCCTAAAAGTGTGCAGTGAGGAAACTCAGATAGCAAGCGGATCTGGGCCATATACAGGCCAGATCTGGCCCTTGTGGCTTAGTTCCAGCTCATATATGGCCTAGAATTATTACACATCCGCTTGCTATCTGGGAATGGATCGGAGGGAGTCAGGCAGGCTATCGCAATCAGATGGGACTTTACATTTAAAGGGCCGGCGCCGACTCCTTTAGTAAATTTGGGAACAAAAAAAGACGGTTACCGAGCATGTCTTAAGTGAATATGGGGATGTGCATGGAACGAGGTATTGCTGTAGATAAGAAGAATAGTTACGAAAAATACATTTAAAAATGAATTAAAATGCTTTCTGGCATTTAGAGACATACTGTTAAGCGATTCGTACATAAGGCAATGCTGGGTACGAAACAGACACCTCAGAATGAATCTGCAAAGACTGTAAACTACATTGAGAGAACGCAGATGAGATTCAGATCTGTTCTGATAAGCAATATCGGCATGATCGGGAAGGGGTAGTACTTATTGAGAAATAATTATTTTTCTTACCTGAAGGGTGAAACAATTTATTGAAGGGTATAATGTCCTTAGACTGCAATAAATTTTGTAATGACATAATCATTATGGGGCCAATTTGGGATGGAACAATCATTTTTGTCAGGTTATGTTGTAGGCTGTGATCAAACTGGAACACATTATGCTAGATTGCCTGTTGGGCTGAAGTTTAATACCTTTAACCCATGCCCATAAGTTTAATACCTTTAACCCATGCCCATAAGTTTAATACCTTCAACCCATGCTCTACTCTTACTGTTCTGTGATACTGTATGACAAAACAGTAGAACAAACAAACCGTTGTTCCAAATCCTTGATCCCTTCTGTGGTCAGTCTGTTAAACTCCCTATAGGTTCTCTGATAGCCTAGCGGTGCACTGTAGGCTATATAGTGCTTCCAAGCTATTCATTGACTGATGAATTGTGTTATAGAGTGCTTTCAAGGTACTCAAGATAAGTAAATAATCTGCTTTTAGCTCTGTACTTGTTGACTGTATGTGGTGAGATGGTTTTATATTAATACTTTCTGTATACAACATGCTGCATTAAACACATTTTCCCTAGTGGGACTAATTAAGTTGTTTGAATTGAATCGATACCTAATATTGTAGGAGGGGAAATGTATTCACAGGCACATTTAACCAGATAAATTATAACGCTCTGTGGCCAAAGATGCACAAACATACTGTACACTGGAGCACACAAACACGCACACCCCTCCTCCACCCAACAACATTACATTACAGTCATTTAGCAGATGCTTTTATCCAAAGCAACTTGCAATAATTGTATTTAACATAGGTAGTCAGTGTACTACTCACCAGAACTCACAAGTGCATCTCCTTTCTAAACAAGTTATTAAGAGCATAATCTAGTGCTAACGCCAAAGTGCTTGAGTAGCAAAATATAAATACGACAGATCTTCAAGAGGGAGGATCCTGGTAGTTCTGTATTTCCTGAAGAGGTGTGTTTTGAGCCTGTGGTGAAAGATGGGCAGCGACTCTGCTGTCCTGACGTCAGTGGGCAGGTCCTTCCACCACAGGCACCGTGTTCCCTAACCTCCCTCTCACTGCTCTTCTCTGGTCCCCGCGGTGGGCGTAGCTACAAGCGCGTGGTGACGCGGCGCCGGGCGGCCATGGCGGTGGTACTGTGCTGGACGGTGGCCATGGTGGTGGGCCTGATGCCCATGATGGGCTGGAACAACCTGCAGAGCCTCCGCGAGAATGGCTCCCAGGTGACCCCCGACCTCCTGGTGACCTGCCAGTTCGAGAACGTCATCAGCATGGACTACATGGTCTACTTCAACTTCTTCGGCTGGGTGCTGCCACCACTGGTGCTGATGCTACTGATCTACGCCGAGATCTTCTACATGATCCACCGCCAGCTCAACAAGAAGGTGGGCGACCGCCTGGCTCACTCTCGGACTGGAAGCCCCAAAATATCAGATTTTTCAGAAAGTAATCATAATAATCATAATAATTATAATAATAATAAAACTATTTGTATAGCACCTCATACAAAAGAAATGCAGAAACTGCTTTACAACAGGGAAATTACATGCACAGAGTGCTTCACATAAAAATAGACAAAAAATGAACTTAAAAGCAGATGGAGTTAAAATATAATAAAAAGAAGATGAAGATAAGAAATCAGGTACTGTAGTGGTAGTGTTATTGAAATGATTGAAGAATTAAAGGAGCTTATACAGCTGCCATGGCCAGAAGTAACATTAAATTCTATTATTAATATTATTATTTTATTTATTAGTTAATAACAAGAATAATAACAATACTACTAATAATAATAATAATTATTATTACAATTATTATTATAAGTATAATAATAAAAATAATATAAAAAGTGATTTGTTTTGCACCTTTCATACAAATAAATGCAGCTCAAAGTGCTTTACAACCGAGGTTGTAAATGCAGAGTGCTTCATATAAAAACAGACATAAAATGAACAAAAAGCAGGAAAAATAAGATGGAAGATAAAACACAATAAAAGAATATAAAGATAAGAGATCAAAAAATTCTTACCAATTCAATATGACAAAGCACCAAAATCCCACAAATTTCTAGTCTCTGTGGGTTCTCTGTCTGTTCTCACAGGTTATGCAACAATACAATTGGCAATGGTTCCAAACCTATTAAAAAAGTAAAATTCACAATGGACTTCTGGAACATTTAAGGGACAGGTTTGGAATTTAGCATTATAAGCCATGTTATAAGGTTATGCACGATCATATACAACAGCCGATATCAAAGTTTCCTCAAACTGTGTACTCCCGAGATATAGCCCGTCACCGCTAACACACTCAATGGATCCATAGGTGCATAGACAAAATCCCTCAAAAACACCATAAAATCTAGTTTTCAAAGACAGGAAACTCACCGAGTGGTCACTGGTATCCGTAGATGTTCTGGCAAAAAAAATCGCCACAAAGTATGCTTCCGATCAGGTTTTATTTATCATTTAGCATAGAACTTTTTTCCACTTGAACTTTGGGAGGTCTTGACTGAGTTTGGAGGCTACCGTAGAAGAATAAGAGCCGCTTCCGGGTCACAGGTCTACACAACAACAACAACAACAACAACAACAACTAGTCGAGAAGCCTAGGATTGCTTTGCAGCTGGTATTTCATTGATAGTGTTAGTTGCAAATTGCAAGTGTTTGTTGATCAAAACAAATATGGGACATGGATGAATCTAAACATATCTGGCTTTGTTGTCAATGCAAAACAATGGATATAATATGATCAATAAAAGCCGATCAGAAGCATACTTTGTGGTGATTTTTTTTGCCAAAACATCAAATGAATCCATTGAGTGTGTAAGTGGCAACGGGCTATATCTTGAGTGCACCGTTTGATTAAACTTTGATATCGTCCGTTATATGATTGTAAATAACCTTATGGCTTATAATGCTAATTCCAAACCTGTGCTTTAACACAATACCCTGTAACCACCAGGGACGATCATACAATAATATAGTTTATTTTTTATTTTTTTTAAATCCTTTGCTGATAAAAAATATTCCCATTTTTCCTTCCTCTCCCTCCAGGTGACGGCCAGCCACACGGACCCGAGCCGCTACTACGGCAAGGAGCTGAAGCTGGCCAAGTCCCTGGCCCTGGTGCTCTTCCTGTTCGCCCTCAGCTGGCTGCCGCTTCACATCATCAACTGCATCACGCTCTTCTTCCCCGGCTGCCAGAAGCCCATGTTCCTCCTCTACATCGCCATCCTGCTCACGCACGCCAACTCCGCCGTCAACCCCATCGTCTACGCCTTCCGCATCAAGAAGTTCCGCACCGCCTTCGGCAAGATCTGGCGGCAGTACGTCCTCTGCCGCGGCCCTGTCGGCACGCTGCCTCAGAGGAGCCACAGTCACAAGAGGAGGCGGCGGCAGAACAATGACGACGATGATGACGACGATGTCTGATTCGGACAAAGACGATTGGGTAAGAGTTGAGTGGAGGGCAGGCGGGGTCGGGCCAGAGAATTCTAGTCCGACGTTCACCCTAGCGGAGGTGAATGAGTTATGGTTTGACCCTGTACTCGAGGGGTGTGTGGGGGAAGGAATGGGTTCCTACCTGGCGGAATCTTACCACAGGTGAAGTATCAGGGGTACATGGATGAAATACAGACGGAAACTGGGTTACGGTTATGGAGTCAGTTGGCCGTTGTGGAAAATAAGGAAGGACCTCCTATTGGTTGAGGGGAACAGACAACAACTTTAACCGCCTCTCATTGGCTGACAGGATGATCGTGTCATATGGGAGAACGGGCAGTTCCAATTGTAACTTGTTGAACTTGAGTCACAGTGTTAATATGTAGCATATAAGCAACAGTACTGAAGTAATGTAAGAAATCAGATGAAGACAGGCGATGTGGCCACATCTAAGCAGTGAAGAAACTATACTGTAAACTCAACATATCCTTTCCATGTGTGCGTCTCAAGCTATAAATGATGATCTGGATCTTTAGACACTAAAATATGAAGTGTGGACCTTACCGAGTCCTACTGTGAGATGTTTGAGAGAGAGAGGTGACAGGGATGTCGACAACACTGTTTAAACATGACATTTAAACATTTTAAATTATTATTTCTATTCAATCAAAACCTGAATCTGGGAATACGGGGTAAGACAAACATTTCTTTCATGGTATAGGAATGGATGCTGGATTTCACATTTATATAAAAGAAATCACGATTCAGGATGTAAAAAACAAAGAAACGGAACTTAATTTGACCAGTGATAGATAGACCTTCCCACCAGACTTATAGTCATATTATCATATTATATTATCATATCAGAGCACCTGAGAGGAAGTTACTGAAAGTTCACTGAACATTTGGAGTTACAGAGGCAGGTTTTGAACTAGTTTCCAGTCTTCTGTGCACATGGTCCTTTCAACTTCTTGCTTATTGAAGAGACTTTGACAGTTGTTTAATTCCGACCCCACATCTACTGTACATCAAGGAAAATGGGGAGTTTTTTTATTTTCTTTGTTCTTTCTCTATTGATGGAGACATTTTCATACGCACATTCATATTCTAATGACTGTGTGTGTGTGCATGTGTGTGTGTGGGGGGGGAGGGTTACTAAGGGTGTGTGTGTATATGGGTCGGGGGTTTAGAAGGAACTTGACACGGGGACATTATCATACAACTGTGTGTGCATGTGTGTGTGCGAAGAGGCAGGATTTGACATTGTGTGTGTGCTTCTTTATGTGTATGGGGGGGGGGGGGGGGGGCAGGGGTGACTCCATCCTTTACAAAGTAGGAGAGGGGGTGAGGTTGCTGCTGAGCTAATTGGAATTCTCATCTCTACTGAGGTCACCCAGTCGATTGCGAAGTCCCCCCCCCGTGTAGCACGCTACTGCATCGCCTGTCAACGGCATCCACAGCTACGTGTCTGGTGGGGAACTGAACATTAACGCCCACGTGTTCAGTCCCAAACACTCCCACACTCCCTGGTTGGACAGTTTCTCATCAGCACCTGGGGGGGGGGGTTATGGATCTACTGGACAATATACAATATATCAGCTGTGTGGACAGGCTGTTTAAAAAAACGCTGCCTCTCTATTAATATGTCTATGTGATTTCTCACATGGTGTCCGATTCCGTTGTGATCTGTTTACTTTTAAGTACCAGTGAGATGAATCTGTGTGCAATGTTAGGTGTAAATGGAGGAGCATCTTGAAGTCATACAGTAGGTAAGGCATAGCTACTCTATAAGAGCACTGATGTGACAAGGCATGGATGGGGAAAGCTGAGCAGTGGAAAGCTTGCTTTGACCCATCCAGTGATGTTAGATCAGAGATTTCTTTAAGGAAGGAAAGAGGCATTTTGAGGTATTCAAATGAGGCCTAGGTCTTCATGATGAAGGTGACCATTGTCTAATATGTTTGACAATCTCTATATACAAGAGGGAAGTGACTGGGGTCACCGTGGTTCATGGTGAATTTTATTTCCAGTGAGATCAACGTGTTTCACAGTGATGTTGTCAAGACAAACACATGAATCTCCGAAGACAATAAATAAAGAATATTTGAATAAGAATCTCCTTGGCTTTCATGTTGACTGAGACCTTATAGAAACGTCACTTGAGATGGGATGAAAATGGTCCACAAATAATATATAATGGTATTAACTGCTAAAAGAATTCATGTTCATGATAACCCATATTCACATTGATACCTAAAAGGCCTACTTTCGGAACGGTGTCCTTGAATGTTGAGAATACAAGACATACAGTAGCCTAGCATAGGTGGAGCCAGATGTGTTCAGAGGACGGTGAGCCGCCCAACAAGGAAAAGCTGAGCCCCCTGCTCCCCCCTTCCACCACATGGACACACACACACACGCACACACACACCTACACACACACACAGTGTCTCCTGTCATAAAGATATGCCCTATAAATAGCCAGAGAGGAATCTCTAGAGGTCGGAGGTCATCCAACTCCTCAGGTCTCCGTGCTCTGGGCGGTGCTCCCGCTGTTTGATGCCGTTGTCAGCTGTCTGGGTCTTTCCACAGGGCCTCCTCTTGGCGCGTTACACGGCCGCTGGCCCCGGACTCCACAACTCCTCTCCCGACCTCCCTCACAGAGTTGTGTAGAGAATAACAAGCGTTAGGTAGCGCCTGGTAATCTTACCAATCAGCTACGGCCATGCAAACATGGGGATTAATCTATCTGCGTACGACGTGAACAGCTGTGCGATACGGTCAAGGTAATAAATACATCCGTTCAATCATTGACCGATTATTTCAGGAGGAGTCAATCATTGACAGATTAGTTCAGAGGGATGTTGACATACCGATGTTTGACTGCACCTATACATCCCCTTTAAATGTTTTAACCTAGCGGAAATATCATCAGTCCTACATGGACTAGGTCTACAGACAGAGAAGACATACATTCACTTCTCACCTCCTAGTTAAAACCATGTAAAAACCACCATAGCTGTCCCTCACTTCCAGAGAGAACCAAAATATTTGCAATGATGAGGGGGATAGGCATAGAAATGTATCCAACAGTGGGATGTTGTTTAGGTAAGGCAAAGATAAGGACGTCATCAGAAAATTGGAAGGAAATTGCCAGAACCGTATAGCCTAACACCTAGCTGTGTAGTCCTACCCATAGGCGATTTTACCCTCTGGGGGCAACATTTTGACGTGAGAAAAAAAAGTTCTGCCATCCCGTCCCTTCCCATCTATTTACAAATAATGCCAGTTGTGAACAGTATGCTAATAAGAAATACGTATGATAATTCAATATGCACAACGCATCAAACTTCATCTAGACACCACGAGCATGTCAATATGACTTTATGACCGAGCACTAGGCCATACCCAACATCACAACATCAAACTGCCTGCTGGTGCTAGCTTCCTCGCCGATCGTGATGTTGCTAGTGCTAGTGCTAGCTTCGATAGCCTCTGGAGCACTTCTGCATTCGATTGCACCTGCTGCGGTGTCATTTTGAGTGGTAGCTTCTTCATTAGCGTTGCCATTTCTTCCTTTTTTTTATGAAGAAGTGGTCAATTGTTTTTATAGCTCTTTTCGCCATTTTGAGCAGTTTAGCTAGTTGTAGCTTGTTGAGCACTGAGCAATACAGTCAGATAATTTTTTTTTGTGGTAACAGAACAAACCGGAAATAGTTGAGGTCGACGGACGAGTTGTGCCATTGGTATATTATGAATATATATATATATATATATATATATAGGCCCTATATATATATTTAAAGATAGCCTAGTTGAAGTTATACATACACTTTTAAAATGAATGATGACCTAACTCAAACTGGTACAAACCACAATTATGTATTTAATAATTGTGTTAATTAGTAAAAAAAAAAGAAATTAATAAAACATTTATTTATTTTTTTTGTGTGTGAATTTGAGCAGAGTTGGGCTGGCCAATCAGGGGGGGACTTGCCCCCTATAAAATCGCCCATGGTCCTACCTAGGACTGGAATGAGGAACTGATTTGCATTGATAAGATATTGTAAGGACGATAACAAGAATTCCAATGTACATGCACCTGTATTACACATGGCGAATAAACTTGCTATTCTATTCTATTTGAAAGGAAAGTCTTTATTTATTATACAGTGAACACAGCACATGGTGTAGGGAGGCGGTGACACCAGAACACACACACATAACATGCAGGAGCGTCCACCAATCAAATGTTTCTCTGCTTTTAACCCCTCACGCCTTCGCACCAAGTCCAAGTGCTCAGTCGGGGACAGGACTAAAGAGCGTGTTCTTCTGCATGTTTTTCATATTGGGGTTCTATGTGGAGGGAACCTGACATGGGGAGAACATGCCAACTCCACACAGAAACGCCAGGGAGACAGCCCATGCGGGAATTGAACCCAGGACCTTCTTGCTGTGAGGCGATGGTGTAACACAACAATGAGAATGATAATTTGCCACCCAGGAGCAATTTGGGGTTCAGTGTCTTGCTCAAGGACACTTTGGCACACTGCCGGGAGCTGGAATCGAACCGGGGAACTTCCGGTCTCCAGCCGGCTGCTCTACCTCCCAAGCTATTGCCCCAATTGTGTGGGTTTAAGTTAATGACTTGTGAATGACAATAAGTATAATACGTATCTAACAATAATGGTGCATTCGTTTGTGGTCGGAGCTGGCAAGTCGCAAGTGGCAAAATAGGCCTACCTGTGTGCATTCGAGCTATAGCGAATGATATGATGATGATAACCCTAACCCTATGATATTAACGTCAGCCGGCAACTGGGGGCTGAGAAACATATCCGAATTTGCGACGATCAAGTGCGAGTTCATGCGGCGTTTTATTTAATCATTCCTAGTAGCAAGTCGCAATTTGCCACCTCCCAGTTATAAACGAACGCACCATATACATTTAGATATTGCTGCCACAAAACATTGTTCTACTTGTTCTTTACCTTGACATGTAGGCTACTGTATGTATGGACTATAGTGTACAGAGGTTGTCAGTACTTGTGCAGTGTTGCCCTCTAGTGGTTGGGGTACAGAAATGCACGATTTATGCAAATAACGCCCACAGATGCCCAGGAATCAACAGCAGGTGAACCTGCAGGTTCTCTTCCGCCTCTGATTTACATGGCATTATAATCTCGTGACGTGTGAAGGAATGTTGTTTGACTTGAACTTTAGAATCCAGGCTCTAGAAATATGTTTTGTTCATGTTGTTATATGAAAGTGAAAGAGAAAGCAAGCAGTCTTGAGCCTTGTTACCATGGTGCCATTGAACAGAATGAGCCAGCAACAGCCTGAGCGACGGCGTTTTTACGCTTTCATGTGAAATGAAAGAGAGAAACCCGGGTTTCAAAAATACCCAAGTATGGACAAGGCCTTAATATAGAATACATTGAGTCATCTCAGAGGCAAAATGTACAAAAACAAACGGGCTACAGGAATACTTTTCAGTTGTGTTGACTTTCGTTGTCTTTTATCATTGTCCTTATTACAGTAAGCTCTGCGTTGTGTTTTGATTACAATAAAAGACGGCCCCCAATCTCAGAAAATACCACAGTCCAGTGTCTCCGTCCTGTTGTATCCCAAATGAATCTCCAACACGGGATTTGAGCGACAATCAAAAGCTGTTGATTACAAAAGACGATGGCATAGTAATGTACAGCTGACCTGTCTGTATGCTGTCTGGACTCAAATAAATCAAAGCATCTGAGCTCGAGCACGGTTCTTATGGTTCGAGGGCTTTCCACCCCACTTCTTCCCCGATCAGACTGTCTGGACTAGTCTGGTCTCTCATGTGGCTTCTGGCCCTGTGAGGTCAAGATAAGCTTCGGCGCCCAGCTCTAACTCTACCCACAACAATTGCTGCACAGAATGTACCAGCCCTATCTCATCTTTATCTCATAAGTCTATGGAAGAGAGAGACACCGTTTCTTACAGAAATCTCCAGCCGACAGCCATACTCAGAGGTCAATCATCACAATTTAGAAATAGCTAACAGGATCAAGACATTTCTCTGAAAATCAGCCCAATTCATCAGTTGTCAACAAGATAAAATATGAGACATTATTTTGGTATTCACAGTGTATCTCCTTATTTAATTGAAACCACTGAGACCTTATAAGGCCAATTTCACCCAAAAATCAAAAATACAATGTACACATTGCTTTTGTGTAAAACTGTAGGCCCACAAAATGCCTTTGGTCCCATTACATTTGTAGTTCAGTGGGTCTTCAGTAAAAGCCACAGGTCTCACAATGTGTGACTCACAGGTTTTCACAACCACAACAAACATACAACACTGTGGTATAATTAGGGCTTCCCTCCCCAAGTCTGCCAGTCATATGGATGACCTACAATCAACCAAACAGGTAAAAACTGCCGTGTCTTAGCTATAAAAACACATTTCTAAGACTTATTTTTAAGTGATACAGTATCTAACAACAGACACGTTTCTAACACATTCAAACATGTTTTGTTCAGCTGTTAATTATTAATGTTTCTACAGTCCAAGGCGCTTGAGGATAACAGCAGAGATAGACAACCTTGTAAAACAAGTCATAAAAGTTACATTGATTGCATATCCTCAGATTTCATCAAAGATGTGACTAGCCAAGTGTAGCTGACAGTTCATTTTCCAGGAAGTCATATCACTTGTTTGATTGTTAAGAGCCTGGTCACGTTCTCTCAATAACCAATTAAAGACGGTGGTTTCTCTGTGTTATCAGACCCACAGAGTAGAGCGTGACCTTCATTTCAAACAGCACTGTCATTCCCTGCATAAAAACAGTTGGGCTGTGCAATAAAATCAATACAGCAAAACATCACAGTATTTTCTTCCTCTGCACTGTTGTATTATTACATTTACTGTATTATTACATGTTCAGTAAATTATGTAGAGTACATTGCAATATGTATTGTACCGAATTGCAATGTATCGTGATGTGTATCGTACCGTGAGGTCCTTACCAACACCCTAGCCCTAAAAAATACAGTTTTGATTCAGTATGTGTGACTATTCCGGTGTACAACAAAACTGATACTCTTAATATCTCTGCGCAGTTGCAGACAGTAGGTAGGTAGTAACAGTAGGTTTCCAGCTTTGGAAGAAGCATCTACGCTTCACCTTTTCCACTGAAAAACACCAGATTGTAAACTTTAGTTTGCAGGCTCTAAGCGTGCAAAAAAGTAAGAGAAGTACAAACGTTGCATGTGATTCTCTCCCCCCACCCACCCCCCCCCCTCCCTCCCTCCCCCCCAAAAAATCTAAGTGCAGGGGGGGGGGGGGGGGGGTTGAATGAAGAGGGCGAGATCGATGGTGTTCTTATTGGCATGTTTTTGGTCCTGAGAAGGGTAGTAGTCTTTCTTCAAATCTGATTTCAATTAACTCTCCTGTTTTGTGTCCATCCTATGCAGTTGTCACTTGGTCCTGCAATAACAAAAGCAAAACATATTGACATTCAAACATCATACATAGAACAGATACAAAACAGCCAGATTGTTAGCCAATAAAGGAAACGTAAATATAAAAAATAAAATAGTGAAAATCCAAACAGAGTGAATGAGACAAGACCAATTCTGAAGCTCACACATCTACAAGTAACTGGAAATAGAAAGGTGTGATTTGGCTGCAACTTGAGTTACCCTGATGCATGAGGTATCATTTGACAGGCTGGTGATAAAAGATGAACAGAGTAGCTCTAGTTGGGGCTTTGGGTTGATAAGAAGCAGTTCTCCAGATGCAGCAAGCCTGGAAGACTGACCCTCATACACACTGTCCTTTTTTATGACAACATTGGCCTTCACAACAGAAGCACAATTATATTTGGCTAAAATGCTGTACAAATTGCAGATTATACCTACAATATTATAAATGAAGCAACATGCTGTATGTATGTATGTATATATATATTTATATTAGGGATGTTAACAGTTAATCGACTATCAATTACTTGCCGATAAGAATTTACTTGAGTAGTAAGATTAGGTTATTCGATTGTTAATGGAACTTTTTTATTATTTTTTTCAACAAACGTTATCAGCGGGAGGTGCATGAAAAGTAATCATGATTTAAGGTCTGACTGCACATGAGGGTGCCACGCCACGTAGTGAAGACTAATTGGGATTCCGGGAAAAAATCACAGCGGAAGAAGACACAAAAATGAAGCGAGCAAAGTGCAGTCTGGCGCGGGACGTTCTTATCAATCAATCGACTATCGTTTGTTAAGGTTAACGGTTATAGATTAATGAAATTCCTTGAAATTTGCAAGCCTAATATATATATATATATGCATTTATACACAGTATGTTATATACTGCTATACACACACACACACACACACACACAATGCTTGTAGAAGGGAGGGGGAAGAGTATTATTATTACAGTGTACTTGTCAGGGTTTTCTGTGATAGGGTTTGTAGGGTTTGATATGACAACTGAGGACATGTTCAGGCTGACCCTGTAGGGAGGAAGGGTTTGACCAAGTACAGCAGCTCTGTAAAGCACACAGGTCCTGTCATGCAGGAAATTGATGCCATCTAGAGTATGTACTGTAGGCTATTTGAGAGCTGCAGACATTTACTGTAAATGCCTGGCAAATGGGAAAAGGAAACTGAACTCGGTCTACAGGCGTGGTGAAACTCGTCCTATGCCTCTGAGTCAGCAGCTCAGAACGCCCTGCGGCACTAAGGCACCTTCTCACCAGTGTTGATTTTGTTGAGGAAAACTATGTCGAAAATTATCCGTCAACCACTTTTATTTGGTTATCGTCACAAGACAATAACTAAACAAAAAATAATTTTAGATGACAAAAACTATTGACATTTTCGTCAACAAATAAAAACTGGACAGAAATGTTGGGGAGGGGGGGGACGATTTAGGAAGAGATCCAATGAGAATGCTGAGATTTCTGTGAAAGTCATAGCTCACACTGAAAAAACTCGAACACAGGCCAGGAAGCATATAGAAATCTGATTGAGCAGCTTTGTCCATCGTATAATAGATGTTTCCTCCAGGAGCACGAGTTTGGAAATTCTAGAGAAATGGTTAAATAATACATTACACTTTAAAGGACCATACCGGTCTAAATATGATTTGATCTCCTAAAACTAGTCACCCAACGTATATCACATTACCGCTATCCATTAAAGCTCACGTTAAAAGATATTTGCATTTTACTTACATTTCAAAAATTTTACGTGATGGCTTCAAAACCTATTTTAAAATTGTTCCCTCGTTGTGCTGACAAACTCTCCACCGTGAGTTTCAAATAATTTTCAGTAGTTATTTTAGTTTTAACCCTCTTTGCCCAGCCTACGCCAACGGTCTGTCTTCTTCCTGTTTACATGGTAGCTGTTGCTAGGAACGCTGGGTAGTGAATCTAGCATGGGTAGATTAGAGAATATAGTGCAGAAGTTCAACGGATTCAAACGAAAATAATATAAAATAAAAACTACTGAAAATTATTTGAAACTAACTGGGGCGAGTTTTTCAGCGCAACGAGGGAACAATTTAAAAATATGTTTTAAAGCCATCACATTCAACTTTTGAAATGTAAGTAAAACACAAAAATGCAAATATCCTTTAACGTGAGCTTTGCTTCGGCAAATTGATTGCGGTAAGGTGATATACGTTGGGTGACTAGTTTATCAAGATCAAATCATATTTAGACCGGTATGGTCCTTTAACTAAACCCATTTGATTTTAGTCTACTAAATCTACATTAGATCTACCTTAGATTTAGTCGACTAAAATCTTAATGTTATTTAATCTGATTAAATTATTAATTAACTGAAACTAGACTAAAACTAAAACAATTCAGATGACTAAAATATGACTAAATCTAAATAGTATTTTAGTCAAAACTATATCTAAAACAAAATCTAAATTTGCTGTCAAAATTAACAGTTTCTCACAATCATCACTGAGTGAACACAGCTGGTGAAACTAAGGCACTTGCCTGAGTCTCACCACACAGTCATGGCTTCCTGTAGAGACCACAGCTGGCTCATACAACAGCCTCCCACTGTGACTTGACAGGAAACATCTCGGTTGAACTTGTTTGTTGGCTTTAACATCCTGTGACGTATAATAATAATAATAAATTGGATTTATATAGCACTTCTCATTTGCGGAGACAGATCTCAAAGTGCTCAAAGTATGAATGTGTTCGACATGACGTCTGA
This sequence comes from Borostomias antarcticus, assembly GCF_949987555.1. Classification (NCBI taxonomy): domain Eukaryota; kingdom Metazoa; phylum Chordata; class Actinopteri; order Stomiiformes; family Stomiidae; genus Borostomias; species Borostomias antarcticus. Next base: position 5,411,707 of record NC_140244.1, read on the forward strand.
CCACATCTACTGGAACAGTGTTGGGTTCAGAGTGCCCCACCTCCAGGTTGATCATTCTCACTTCTACGCTGATCATTAACGATGATTTTATCAGTCACTGTAGTACCAGGTACAGTAGCTCTCCAACGTTCCATCCCTACGGCACTGTGCTAGCATCCCTACACTGGTGGTGAGCTCGTAGTGGGGATGTGCACAATTCACATTTTTCATAGTTGATTAATCAATGGGTGGTATAACCGATAAAACAATTTTAGCCAATATTCGTAAGATTTGATTCCAACGTTTTAAAAGAAGTTTTAATTGGAATGAAAAAAAGTAAAGGCCGCAACTCTGCCCTGAGACTGGGAGGTCAGGAGTTCGATCCCCGGCCAAGTCATACCAAAGACTAAAAATGGTACCCAATGTCTCCCTGCTTGGCACTCAGCATCAAGGGTTGGAATTGGGGGGCTACATCACCAAACGATTCCCGAGCGCGGCACCGCTGCTGCTCACCGCTCCCCCGGGGGATGGGTCAAATGCGGAGAACAGATTTCACACACTCAGGTGTGTGACGATCATTGTGACTTTAACCTTTATTCCATAGATTTTTAAGCTGTAATTTAGCCCCTATTCCAATCAATATAGCGCTACAGAACGGATGATGCATGCCATTAGTTCAGTCCAATTTAAATATTTTTTTAAAGGACATGTTTATTTGATTGGAAAAAAAGACCACAGTTTGACCAAAAATCGACTTTGACCGTCATGAACGATTAATCGATTAACTGGACCAACTCCTAGCTCGTAGGAGAAGAGAATGGTAGCTGTCATTGCACGACTAGCATTAGCCTCCCTGCGCTAGCATCTCAAGCAGTACTTGATTGAACAAGGAGGTTGCGCTCCAACAAATGGGTTTCTCAATGGAGTGCTAAACTGAAAAATTCAGATGTATGTTATTAAAAGACATGGAACGGTAGCACATGTCAGTTTCCAGTTAAGGAGGACAAAAATACTCAACTTCCACTTCTTTATTGGCCCACATCATCATGTTGGTTCTACTATGAGTGGTTCTACAATGATGTCATCCAATAGTGAAGTGGAATTTTAGTATGTGGTAGTAGCAGTATTTACATCAGTACTAAAACCCTGGTTATACAACGGTTAGTTCTGATTCTTGATTCTGATTGGCTGGAAGCCGTGTTAAAATACTTTGTAACACACACCTGGGACCGCATATCATTCCATTTTCAGTATGAATGTGCCTCCCATTTGATCCAATGCATTGTAGTTGTTGTTGTTGCTTGGCAAACCTTTTGTTAGGGGAACTATTTTGCTCGGCGGAATTGAGGGAATGATGCTTCGTTTTGAATAAATGTTAATATTTTACATTGCTGTGTTTATTTTGCACTAATAGCTGTAGTAACCGTTGTATAAAAGCAATAAACCACTCGAGGCCGTGTGTTATAGTGATTTTATAACCGCTTTGCGTCGTGCCTAACAACGCCCCCTAGCTGTTAGAAAATCACTATAACACACAGCCTCGAGTGGTTTATTGCTTAATTTGAATGTCAGGTGGAGCCATGCCTGCTCCGGTGGCCTGCTCACCCATCCGCCCTGACTCTGCACCCAGCCCGTCAGGCGCCTGTTGACAAAGGCCCCCATGGCGACCTTGACCTTGTCGATGAGGTCGGGCGACCTCCTCTTCACGTAGAGGCCCAGGGCCACCGACGCCTGGAGGAGCTGCATCTCCGGAGCCACCTCGGCCCTCTGGGCGACCAGAGACCGCTGGCACAGGTCCTCCACCGCCTGCTCGAACGCCGCCACCGCCTGGACGAGAGGGGGATGGAGCTTTTTCTGTTTCGTTCATACAAGCAGGTCAGTTGTAGGCTCATATACTAGTCTGCACCAGTCTGATCGTGCAAGCTCATTCTGATTGCATTTACATTTTAGTCATTTAGCCTACGCTTTTATCCAAAGCCACAATAAGTATATACTATACATTTGTCTAGACTTAAGTTAACCGACTGTACATCCCGGTCATCATCAAGCCTTGTGACATCAGCAGTCAATCGGCGTGCTCCAAAATAACCTTATTAGTCTGGTCACTCATACCACGTATGGAGTCTGTCACTAAGTGATAAACAAACAATGAATAAGACCTCTTTCATTTCATGTACCGCCGGTATCCTGTCTGTCGTACAGAGGACCCTGATTCCATCTTTCTTTAGTTCTATCCCCCCCTTCCCGTTATAGGCTTGCAGTGTCGTTTCGGGTACAGTGACGTTTCAATCAATGTGCGTGAGAGAGGGAGAGAGAGAGACAGCTGCGCATGAGAAGAAAGATAGACAATATTATTATGGTGACTTAAACACTTGCCTTACTGGTTAAGCTGTGAAATAAATGTATTCTCATTTTCAAACAGCAGTCTTGCATTGCTATTTAGCATTTGAGTGATATCTCTAATAATAATAATAATAGCTGCCTGCTATCGGCTTATGGCATCATGTCCTTGTGTGCGGACAGCAACGTTGGGGGGGGGGGGGGGCACTGTTGTTATTTTGCCTATAGGGTGGTCAATTGCCATACACACACGCACGCACACACACAGATGTGCACGCAAACGTACGCACGCACGCACGCACACACACACACCAGTAAACACAGATTGTACATGACTCAGTCTGGGTTAGTCTGGGGCCTGTCTCGTTCGCAGTTGTTTCGCCGGTCTAGAGCGGAAGCGCGATGACGCATCGCATAATCTTCTGGTCTGGACCGGAAGAAGAACAGTTGTTGTAATGTTTTTACTGTAGGCTGCACATGGTTGAGTATATAACATTCGCGATGGCATCACCAGGCATAACACCGACGGAAATTGTAAAAGAAGATGCGAGGAGAACTACCGGTTAAGGAAAAATAAAGCAAGCGGATGTAGGAGGCGGGCTCTACAGGCTCGAGCCGGAAGAAGGGGCGGATTTAAGGCAGTGAAGTAAATAGACACCAGCAGCGCTGCGTTCCGAATCGCCTACTACCCTACTATATAGTATGCCAAAACAGAATGTAGTATGTCCCAATACATAGTATGCCACATGCAGTATGGCAAAAGTACCAGGATGACCTATACATCCGGTCGTATTTTGCAGTATGCACGCCAGCCATGGATGTATTATATAAACTGGATACAGCCACTCCATTCACTGGCCGCTATCAACAATGAAGCCCTATTGAACCGCGCCATCTTGGCAAAATTTGTAGTCATTTGACTATTTCAGGTGACTTTTGACTTGCGCAGTTGTGCTTTTCTGGCCTTCCGGTGACTTTTGACTTGCGCAGTTGAGCTTCTCTGGCCGACGCGCGTCCACGAAAAAGTTCACATTTATCTGAAATGTAGACGCGCGTTCCCGGCTCTCTCTGCTCTCCCCGCTTTGATTTAGCAATGAAAACCGGCTTGCATATTAACCTGTTTTTGTCAAATATATCAATTGGAGAAATTATTTTTTGATCCTGGCATCTTAGTTTTAACAGGTTAAATATAATTGAACATGTTTTGTTTGCTAGTAGATGGTATTCATTCCGTTCGCGATAACGTTATTGCAGCCAGGCTAAATTCCTCCAGGGAGTCAGTGACAGGCGAGTTGAAGAGCTTCACTCCCCGCCAGCAGGAGCTTTGGCCGCTGCTACCGCATCTTGGATAACCCGCTGAGTTCCTGGCTGCTATTTCACATTCGCCCTTGATCAATCCCAATACCGATCCATGGTAACAATGAATCAATCGTTCAGATCAGATCGGAAGTGCTGCATGCATGTTACAACATCATTGTTAGCTTTATTAACATAACCATAGCCTACATTTATCTCTCTAACGTTAGGCTATCCATCTTACACCAGTCGGCCATTCGATAAATGGAAGCGGTGAACGCCAACGTTGACTGAAAACACCCAAACTCAGTGTATCGTTTCATCTTCATGCTACACATCAACTCCTTTACATTGTATGTGAATAAATTTGGTTATTTGGCAATTTGGTTTGGAAATGCTCCCTATTTCTGAGGTCCCAAGGTTGGTGAGTATGGCAAGCTATAAGCTATTAATACAAGCATACCGCTCAAAAAGGGCTTAATACATACAACAAACTGATCAGGCTAATCATTTTTTAATGAAAATGACCACAAGACAACCTCCTGTGCATAGTTGAAATGGTAGTGGGATACGGTGATAAACTGGAGTGATCATTTGACAGCAATTATTAGCCTTTTCCAGGAATGGACAGAAATGGGATATTTTTAGAATAACAGGAATTTATTCACATACAATGTAAAGGAGTTGATGTGTAGCATGAAGATGAAACGATACACTGAGTTTGGGTGTTTTCAGTCAACGTTGGCGTTGACCGCTTCCAGCTATCGAATGGCCGACTGGTGTAAGATGGATAGCCTAACGTTAGAGAGATAAATGTAGGCTATGGTTATGTTAATAAAGCTAACAATGATGTTGTAACATGCATGCAGCACTGCCGATCTGATCTGAACGATTGATTCATTGTTACCATGGATCGGTATTGGGATTGATCAAGGGCGAGTGTGAAATAGCAGCCAGGAACTCAGCGGGTTTTCCGAGATGCGGTAGCCGCGGCCAGAGCTCCTGCTGGCGGGGAGTGAAGCTCTTCAACTCGCCTGTCACTGACTCCCTGGAGGAATTTAGCCTGGCTGCAATAACGTTATCGCGAACGGAATGAATACCATCTACTAGCAAACAAAACATGTTCAATTATATTTAACCTGTTAAAACTAAGATGCCAGGATCAAAAAATAATTTCTCCAATTGATATATTTGACAAAAACAGGTTAATATGCAAGCCGGTTTTCATTGCTAAATCAAAGCGGGGAGAGCCGGGAACGTGCGTGGACGCGCGTCGGCCAGAGAAGCTCAACTGCGCAAGTCAAAAGTCACCGGAAATAGCCAAGTGACTACAAATCGATGGTTACGTATTGTAACCCTAGTTCTATGAGTGGAGCGGAGCCCCACAGGGCTAGCTCCTATTGGCTAGCGAAACCCAGCTAGCTACATTGACTGAAGAAAAAAACATACACGCACCTGTGTCCAACCAGGTCCGGTGCACCACTGTATAAGCGGGCTACGCCCGCACATCTGCTCCTAACCGAAATTTTCAGCGAGCAGACTGCGGGGTCAGCAAGTCTGTTCCCTGTGGGGCTCCGCTCCACTCATAGAACTAGGGTTACAATACGTAACCATCGTTCTATTTCGTGGAGCTCCGCCCCACAGGGCTAGCTCCTATTGGCATAAGCGGAGCTACACGACCGCACCATACACTCTTGCTGGCCCCAGTAAGGGAAAACCAGTCAGGACACAAGCCAGGGCTCCAAGGCGAGACCATACTAACAGTTGATCCGACCCAAGCACTGGCCCCACCCCGCCACACTCAGTCTATCACAGCCGAGGGCAAGGAGAGGCACGTGGGGCGAGAGCTGGACCAAAGCGGTTACTCCGTAACAAGCCCGTCCCAGCCTCACACATAAACAGGAGCGGAACGTCACTAGACGGGCCTGCCCCTACCGTAGCCGAACCGGTGAGACCTGAGTGAGTCACGTCTGCTTTCCTAGCAGGAAAAGACCCCGCGGCTCAAACCGGTTCTCCAGTAGCGGCGAGACCTGCCGTGGTCAATTCTGACTCTTTCACAGAAGACCCGGCGACTCGAGCCGAACACCTACATGAAAAAATCCTGTCTAACGCTGGCTCGCACCGGCGGCTGTGTTCAGCACAGATGACGCCACAGAGACAGAGGACATGGATAAAAGGTAATAACGGACAAAAGGAGACGGGGACGACCAAGTCGCCGCCGCACAGATGTCCTCCACTGACACACCATTGAACAGGGCAACCGACGTGGCCACACCCCTTGTGGAGTGTGCCCGAACAGCACCAGGCAGAGGACGACCCGCAGTCACGTAAGACTGGGCGATGCCCTCACAGATCCAATGGGAGAGACGCTGTTTCGACAACGGAGAACCCACCTTCCCTGGGCCGTGGCAAACCAACAACTGGGGGGTGGTGCGGACCGCAGCCGTGCGCTGGACGTAACACGTCAACGCACGCACAGGACACAACAAATGCAGGCGGGCCTCTTCCTCGCTCGCATGAGGTGGAGGATAGAAGGCTCCCAGCTCCAAATCCCGTGCCCTATAGGCGCCCCGGACCACCTTCGGAACGAAAGATGGATCCGTGCGCAACACAGCTTTGCTCCCATCACCCGTGATGAGAAAAACTGTCAACGCCCTCAGATCACTGACCCGCTTGCCCGACGTCAGAGCAAGGAGCAGCGCGGTCTTAATCGAAAGCCACTTGAGAGATATCCGCTCCATTGGTTCGAACGGCGCTTTACATAGCGCATCCAGAACCAAGAGCAAATCCCAAGGCGGCGCCGCAGCCTTACGCACAGGGCGAAGACGGCGCGTGCCGGCCAGGAAGCGTTTAACCAGGGGATGCCCGAAAACCGTAGTTTTGGCGAACCCCTCATGGCATGCGGATATAGCACACGCATACACCTTGATAGTGGATGCTGCCAAACCGCCACCATGATCCATCAGGTGCTGAAGGAATTCCAAAATCGCCTCGACCGAGCATGACTCGGGAGCGAAGTCCCTTTCCTCACACCAACGCGCAAAAGCAGCCCATTTGCCAGAGTAAACCAAGGCAGTGGAAGCCGCGCGCGCGCTCTGAATTGTACAGATCACGGCCGGAGAGAGTCCCCTATCAGACAATCTCCGCCGTTCAAGAGCCAGGCCACCAGCGGCCGTCCCAAGACTGGAGGTGCGCAAATTGAGCCCTCCGCCTGGGACAGAGCGTTCGGCCAATGAGGGATGTGCCACGGTTCTACAGTAGTCATGGCCATCACTTCTGCATACCATCTCGCCCAGTGGCGGTCCGGCGCTATCAGTATCACTGATGCACCCTCTGACCGCACCCTGGCCAACAATGGTAAAATCAGCCCCATCGGCGGGAAAGCATACAGCAGCGCCCCCGGCCAGGGGGCATGCGCGAACGCATCCACGCCCAGCGGAGGCTGGTCCTGCTGTCTCAGAGAGAACCAGAGGGGACACTTCGCGTTCTCTCTCGAAGCAAAGAGATCCACCCCTGCTCTGCCGAACCGGGTCCAGAGCTGAGCCACTATCTGAGGATGTAGGCTCCACTCGTCCGGGTGAGGCCCGCCCCGAGACATCAGGTCCGCCCCGACGTTCAGACGGCCGGCAATGTGCCGCGCTGTCAGTGACCGGAGATTGACATGAGCCCATCGCCACAGCGTTACCGCCAGACGGTGAAGCGCTGGCGAGCGGACTCCCCCTTGTCGGTTGATGTAAGCTACTGTGGTCTGGTTGTCTGACCGCACCAGCACATCGCGCCCCTGTACCAGGTGTACAAAGTGGCGCAATGCCAGTAGCACCGTCTCCAACTCCAGGAGGTTGATGTGGCGCCGTTCTCCGACGGCCCACAAACCACCTACGGCCTGGGACAGACATGTACCACCCCAGCCGCTTAGAGACGCGTCTGTGAAGACAGCGACGTGAGCCGACACCCTGCCTATTGGAACACCGTGCGCTATTACGCGCCGGTCCCTCCAATAGTCGAGGTCTGCTGACAACGACCCCGGCATCCGCACAAGGCGCCGTCTGTGCCTCACAGGGTCCAGACGAAGCCGCGCGAACCATCTCTGCACGCACCTCATGTGAAGAAGGCCCAGTGACACTACCACATGGGCGGCTGCCATGAGACCCAGAAGGCGCATGATCGACAGAACCGCGATCTTTCGAGAAGGACGGCAAACACTGAGACTCTTCTCCAGTGTTTCCCTCCTTGAATCGGATAGCCGTGCTCTCATGGCGCTCGTGTCCAGATTGATACCTAGGTAAACAATCTGACGGGCCGGCCACAGAGCACTCTTCTCCCAGTTGATTGCAAACCCCAGGTCGGTGAGATGCCGCACCACCGTGGCGGTATGCATCAGAGCCAACAAAGGCGACGGAGCCAGTACCAGCAGGTCGTCCAGGTACGCCAGGATCCTGATGCCCTGCCGGCGCAGTGGCCTCAACGCCACCTCCACACAATTGGAGAAGGTTCTGGGGGCGAGCGCATATCCAAACGGGAGTCTGGTATATTCGTACGCCACACCCAGGTAGGCGAAACGCAAAAACTTCCGATGCCGATGAGCTATCGGTATGTGGAAGTAAGCGTCCTTGAGGTCTATGCTGGTGCAAAAATCGCCGGGAAGGAATGCCTCCAGCATTTGTCGCACCGTAAGCATATGGAACTTCAGATTCGCCACCGTTTTGTTGAAAAGGCGGAGGTCCAAAATTGGCCTCACGCCCCCCGTCTTATTTGGCACGAGGAAGTAGCGGGAATAAAATCCCTCGTCCCTCTGGCCTGACGGGACCACAGTTACCGCTCCCTTCGCCATCAGTTCTGCAATCTCTGCTGACAGAGCGGCAGCCTGAGCGGGACGCGGTATCACTGTCTCCACTACGCCCGTGAAGGGCGGTGGGGGGCAACAAAACTGAATGAGATACCCTTCCCGTAGAACACGCTGCAACCAGCTGTCCAGGAGACATCTCTCCTGCCAGACTGTGAAGCGGTTGGAAAGAGGTTGTGCCGGAGATCGCGGGAACAGATCGAGGAACCTGCCATAGTTCAATTTGGCCCTGACCGCCACCGGACAGCTGAGAAACTCTGCTGTCCTGGCCCAAGGCGGGCCACCCTCGAAAGGGAGATGAAAGATCCCCATTGGAAGTTCCATGTCCCTGAACAGCGCGAGGATGAATGGCATTCCTGTCAAGAAGCACTTCATTCACAAAAAGAGGAAGTGAGCCGACACCGTCCGCATTGCTAACAAGCCGCCGTTGCTCATCCCATTGAGAGAAAACGGCGGAGTGTTGCAATGCGGGAAGCCCCGCCTTCTCATTTGCATGATCTGTCAAGGTGCCGTCTTTCGCAGACCGACTAGACGGGACATGAGAGGCGGGCAGTGTTAAATAGCCAGCCGAGGCAGTAAACACGGAAGTATTCTCACTGACCGGTGAGCGTGAAAACTCTCTACCTGTCGAACACACAGGGAGAGGCTCGAACGCTCGGCCCGAATGAACGAACGCCGTCTGGGGGTCTAGCGCATCTTTTTCGCCGCTAAACCCCGCCAGCGGTCGGTCCCGAGAAAACTCCGAACAGGGCAGTACAGCCATAGCACTTGGCCTGGGCGCACACATCCCCTCTGTTAAAAACCCAAACGGTCTGTTTAGAACAGGGGCGGCGAGACCTGCCGTGGTCAAATCTGACTTTCTCACAGAGGACCCGGCGGCTCTAGCCGAATATATTACATTCGCTGAACCGGCGAGAGCTGCGCGCGTCACGTCTGCTCTCTTTGCAGGAAAAGACTCCGCGGCTCGAGTCGGTTTCCCAGCTGCGGCGAGACATGCCATGGTCAATTCCGACTTTTTCACGGAAGACCCGGTGGCTCTAGCCGAATACATCACATCAGCTGAGCCGGCGAGCCCCGCGTGAGTCACGTCTGCTTTAGCAGGAAAAGACTCCGCGGCTCGAGCCGGTCTACCAGCTGCGGCGAGACCTGCCGTGGTCAATTCTGACTCTTTCACAGAAGACCCAGCGGCTCTAGCCGAGAACATTACAGTAGTTGAAAAGGAAGGAGATGCGGAATGCACATTACAACCAGCTTGATAACGTTGCATCGTGTTTGCTTTATTGAGCAGGGAAACTTGCTCACCGCCGCTCTTAACAGAGCGTGGTGTGGGCACAACACAGTCACGCATCTCCACGCACCGTCAATAGGTGCGCCTCTTCCTACCCCAAGCCGGAGGCGGAGCGGCGGGCGCGCTTGAAGACGCCGGACCGGTCCCGGCACCCTGGGCGGGGTTGGCAGGGGGAGGTCGCGGGGGAGGAGCCGCGTGCGCAGTCCAGGAGCCCGGGCGAGCCGGTCCATGGGCCGTAGCGGGGCGGGACCCCGTGGCAGGTTGTTTAGCCTTGTGTGTTCGCCGGCGCTTGCTCCCAGTCGCGGCAGCATCAGCCGGAGCACGCGAACGTGCCGGCACACTGCGCTCCCCCGGAGCAGCGAGGTGGCGAGCGAGGAGGAGCCGGTCCTGCTCCTGGCTGCGACACTGCTCCAGGATGTTAGACACAGCCGCCCCAAACAACCCCTCCCTACTGACCGGTGAGTTGAGGAGGACACCCTTGTTCTCCTCGCGCAGACGAGTCAGGGAGAGCCATAGGTGGCGCTGCTGCACCACCGACGTGGCCATCACTCCACCCAGACAGGAGGCGGAGATTCTCACAAGCTGAGCAACGGCTCCGGCGGCTTCGGCCATCTCCGCTCTCCTGTCTTCATCCATAGAGGGGGGGGTTTGCTCCGTAGCTAGCTGGCCGATGTAAATGGCCAGCATAGCAATGGAGGAGGAGGCAGCCACGGCCTGCGCGGCCAGAGAAAAACCTTTGTCGGCCAAGGACAGGGTTGTCTTGTCCTTGACGTCCGGCATGAGAGGCTTCCTGGCCGAGCCCCAGGCGGAGGAACCAGGCACCAGGACCGCTGCAATGTCGGGTTCCAGAGGAGGAGAGCCGATAGCTGCTACGTCAGTCCAGCCGGTTACCCTCGTAGCTCTGCTGAACTGGCGAAGCGGACCTCTGATGGCCAACGGCCGCTCCCATTCAGCCTCGACGAACGCCTCCAGGTCAGGCATAGCCGGCAGGAGACGAGGAGTAGGCTGAGAGGGACGCCCGTAGCAGACGGAGCTCCACAGTGGGAGCCCCGTAGTCGCAGCAACCTCCGGGACGGAGATACCGAGGTGATGCGCGGCTCTCTCCAGCAGCCGGGGCAGGTCGCGATCGAATGAACCCCGCCCCGGGAAGGAGGCGCCACTAGCCGTAGTGGCTTCCGACGCAGAGAGACCCTCGTCTGCCTCGGAGAGCTCTTCCTCATCATCCGTAGGCGCGAGGGAGGTAATCGGGGCCGCCGGTTGTAGCGGGGGCGCGCCGATGTCCTCGCCGACCAGCTGGACCAGACCTTCAGTCTCCAGCGGCGGCGGAGCGAAGAAATGCGCCCGGAGCATCCTCTCCATGGGGTCCAGGAGGGCGCAGATCTCGCAGGCGGGGGACGGAGCCAGACCCGCTCTGGCGTGCTGCGGCCCCAGACAGCGGAAGCAGAGGAGGTGTCCCACGTCGCTGTAGCGGGAGCCGCAGACACAGAAACGATCCGGCGGATCAATCGGCGCCGGCAGGGGGTCATCTGAGGACGCCGCCAGCTCCGCTTGGGTCCGCTGAGTAGACATCTTCTTATCTTCTCCAGTAGCAATGCAAGCTGAAAATTTCGAAGGAGCAGATGTGCGGGCGTAGCCCGCTTATACAGTGGTGCACCGGACCTGGTTGGACACAGGTGCGTGTATGTTTTTTTCTTCAGTCAATGTAGCTAGCTGGGTTTCGCTAGCCAATAGGAGCTAGCCCTGTGGGGCGGAGCTCCACGAAATAGAACTAGCCAAGATGGCGCGGTTCAATAGGCCTTCACTTTAGATTTCGAATCCTGGGGGCTTGACGCCAGCAGGCTTTTCTGGCTATTCTGACCCACAATCCTTTGCGCAGCGGTAATGTGCGTCACATGCGCGAGTTGACAGCTGTAGACGAATGTCGCGTTATGGACAGCGACGGATGTGGGCAAATTTCAAGGCGCAATGTTATGACAAGGTAGTATGTCCCAATTGGATGCCTACTGCTTGCAAAGTACGTACTTTCTAAGGGCAGCTGTAGTAGGTACTGGTAGTAAGAAGTAGAAGTATGCGATTCGGAACGCAACCCTTGCAGGCTCTTCTCCCCGAGGAGAGACTGGTGACGCGAGGCTAGTCTGGGTGGAAATGTGTCTAACCCAAACACTGAAATGAATCATGTCTAATACAAACACTGATCGGGGCCTTGTTCAAGTGTCTGATATTAGATTGATGTCTGCTAGAGTGGGGAGTTAAGGTTCATTCCCCCGGAGTAGCCTACACTGTACATGTGTAGCTATTAATGTGTGGTATCTTTGGAGCCATAGGCTAAACACTTACCTGGTCTGCAGCTGCTTGCTGGAGTTTACTTATCAGGGGCTGAATCCTCTTTTCATCGAAGTCATCACCTAATTCCCTCAGTTTTTCAGCGATTAAAACTGCGTCAAATGTATCATCTGCAAAATAGATGTCATGTTTCAAATGCTTGTGAGGACAGTAACCTAGCCTGTTGTCTTCACAGAGGCTAGCTAGAATATACAACCGTGGCATTCTAAAAAGCCGAAGCCTATTTACAGCCTAATCATTAGCCTGTTGAAACGACAATGAATATCTATTTATTTAATTCAGTATAATACGCCTATCATGACAGCATCTAAACGACCGGTGTCAGGTAGTAAATGTGTCGTAGGACATTCTGATATAGACATTTCCTATATGAAAGGATGCATAATATAATGGGTGGTAGACCATCCTGGGGAGGTAGGCCAACCTTTCAGAACACCTGGTTATTTCTTAGCCTACCGTCGTATCCATCGGTCTCAATGGTTCCAATTCCACAGGCGATCCGGGTCTTTAAGTCGTCCGGGTCTTCAAAGAGACTGTTTATAATTTCAAACGTTTGTTGTTTTATATCTTTGGGAGCCATACCTAAAGTAGCCTACGGAAAGCCTTCGTGTAACTCGATTTGCTTAACGTTAACTTAACCGCTTGAAAGAGCAGACAGCTGCGCGCTGCAGTTCCTTCTACCAAACAGTCACGCCTTTATTGTATCTCACCAGTCGGTTTGTTTTTCTTCCTGTGCGCAACACTGAGTCACCTATATGAAATATTAATCATACCGTTTCCAGGACGGCGTTCACCAGGTTGGCACGCTTGGTTTCCGGTCTACAGCCCGCTGGCATCCTCACACGGAAATGCTGTTGCAAATGTCACACAAATGCTGAATCGAGCCAAAGAATATGTAATGCCAAGAGGGGACACTCCGTTCATTCTGCTGTGGAACCAAAATGCCCAGGGGCTGAGCCGGGCCACCTCCATAGACTGTCAAGTTGATTGCGCAACGTGCAGCACTGTTAGCTGTCAGTGTCATGCACTCACTTTTTCATGTTGACACTTGTGTTTACTAAATAATAAATAATCAGGAATTCACACTATTACGACCTCACTCTTTTTTTTGTCTTCATGAAAATATACAATTAAATCTGCACAACTACATCCACACAGGTTTACAAAAGGTAAAACCTGACACAAGATTTTCCCTTTTTTTCACTGAATCTCATTCCATGTTCATACCCATTACAAGCTATGACTTGGCTAGACTAGACTAGACGCCATCTTCACTAATACCAAGGAGCTGTGTCTGGGAGGTATAGGAGCAGCATAGGGACGGCCTTCAGGCCTCTTATCATGAAGGGGCAGGAAGTGGAAAAGGACACTCACTTTAATACCTGGTAACAATTATTCTCGGCTCTCTCTCCTCTCAACAAAACTATACTAATGTTTGTTTTACTGATGACTTATTTTGTGAAATGGACCCGGTCCTGTTGGACCGCAGTCTCCTTCCAGAGGAGAGTGGGTCAAAGAAACCATGTCCAGGATGGGAGGGGTCGGCCGCAATCTTTCTGGCCTGTTTTAGGGTCCTGGAGGTGTGCAGGTCCTGTGGGGAAGGAAATAAAGCAGCAAATGCAAAGTATTTCATCTCTGCCTCCGACATGTTTTCTGCAAAAACGCCTCAATAGGCCTACATGATCAGGTGACTCAACAGACTATTCCTTGTCCATCAAAATCTCCCTTTAATAAAAAAAAACATGTCAGAAACTGGAACTCGATGACATGAACCGAAACTGGCACGTAGGCTGTTGGACAGCTATTCCTGCTGTTGGATGACTATTCCTGAGTGTGAGACAGTAGCCTGAAGCATTTGCCTCAGACCTTGAAGTATGTAGCTTAGCTTTACGATAATTGCTTTCTAGAAGCAACCCCTCACCTCTCACTCACTTGTAACTTGTACATTTGTAATTTGTGTTTTATTATGTAGTGCATAATGGGTATTAGAGTTTATCTGTAGCATAATCCTGGAGCTGGCAGTAATATTTCACTGTGACTGTACATCTTACATTACATGTGGCGAATAAAGGAATTTTATCCCAGACAACAGTGAAGGGATGGTGGTGAGGAATCTGAAATGTAGACCCCCAGGGGAGATGACTACCCATGTAGGTGTGAGGGACTGACTTCACTCTGCATTGTTTCCTGTATCACTTCACTCTGCATTGTGTTTCCTGTGTCACTTCACTCTGTCTGCATTGTGTTTCCTGTGTCACTTTACTCTGTCTGCATTGTGTTTCCTGTGTCACTTCACTCTGCATTGTGTTTCCTGTGTCACTTCACTCTGTCTGCATTGTGTTTCCTGTGTCACTTCACTCTGTCTGCATTGTGTTTCCTGTGTCACTTCACTCTGCATTGTGTTTCCTGTGTCACTTCACTCTGTCTGCATTGTTTCCTGTGTCACTTCACTCTGTCTGCATTGTGTTTCCTGTGTCACTTCACTCTGCATTGTGTTTCCTGTGTCACTCGTTCCTTTGACCCATGTTAAGGGATTTTCGAGGGCGGGACACGAACCTGCAACCTTGCACGTCGGATGTGCTAAAAACTATGCCAAGAGAGATATCCTGCTAGGCAGGGTCGTTAGCACATCCTTTATACCAGGGGAGTGAGTTTCACCACTCGACGACTAGTCTACTTCAGCCTCCTCATTACATAAGCAGCACCTACTGTAAGAAGCCAAACATTGCAGGATTTCAAGGTAGTGTTGAAGGATTCATTGTGTGCAATCCTAGATGCACACACACATACACATACAAACACACACACACACACACACAAATGCAGTACACACACACACACACACACACACACACACACTGTGGCTGTACATCCATGATATAGCCAGAAGATGGCAGTGTTTTATTTCAAATGCACACTCATTTGGCCATCAGGGCGACCACACCCTTGGATGGTAGACATGCAGAGCAATGTGTGGGTAAAATGAAGCTCCTGGAAAATGTTTAAATGTATTAGCTATATCACAGGAACATATTACAGAGCAATAAGCATAGCAATATCAAAACAGGAGTAAATAAATAGAGACCAAGACTATGTCAGATATATCCCAGTAGCCCATTAAACCCATTGTCTCTGTGTATGAAATGTGCTATACAAATGAAGTTTTGATTTGCGTGAGGCAGACAGGGTTAGTAGCATCGCTGGACCTCTAAAGGGATCAGGGGGATCTCAACTAATGCACTGATGTTTGTTTAGGGAGCATGCTTTGGCATGAGGTATATCAGACAGACAGACTGCTCGACAGACAGACAAATGAAAACAAACATAACTAATTCACTGATGTTTGTTTAGCGAGCATGCTTTGGCATGAGGTATCAGACAGACAGACAGACAGACAGACAGACAGACAGACAGATTGGTCGACAGACAGACTGGGAGAAAATAATGACAGGCAGAGCTACTGTATATGACAGCTGAGAGAATAGTACATCTCCAATCACCAAGGAAACACTCTTGTGAACAGATTATCCGTCCTTTTGCAGAAGCCCTCCCCTTGACCCCGTCCAGAAGGCCTGCAGGCCGCTTCACTTTAGCTTAAAAGCACCAGGCTCACATTTTATCCATTTCTAGACTAGTAACACTCTGGCAGCCATTAGCCCAGCTCCACTGAGTGTTAAGAAGTGTAGCCTAGTCCTGTGAGCTGCGTTTTCTTTTGAGTGATCCAGCGGAAATTTCAGAAAAAAGGGTTTTGGTGGAAAGGTTACAACCCTTTTACCTGCATTTTCTCTTGTGGAGAGACATATATGCATTCATGGTCATATAGTTGTGGATCTGGAGTTGAAGCAATGATGTAGGCTAGCCCAAAACACAAACTGACCATGTAACTGCCGTAACGGTCGTTGCATCAGAGTTTGTTTTGAGCATGCGTTCGAGTTGGACCAGCAGCCTGCTCGTTACACTTCTAAATAATGAACTCTGCCAAAAACGTGAGTTGGACCTCCATCGTCAGATTCACAGTACACAGAGGACCGATCCGTAGGAGTCCAGCTGTTTTGGGGTGGCCATAAGGTTGGTGTTGTTTGGGCTTTACCTTACATGTTGGTGTAATTGATAAGAAAGAATCGTGTTGCCATGGTTAGGCTTACTGTAGGAAGAAATCCAAATTCTAAACCCACTCCACAAAAACAAAAGCCTGACTTCAGCCCCGGAATCGCACACCCACCTAAATTTTGTAAATACGATTCAGGGTCTGTATTCTGGAAGCGCTCTCGCGATTTCTCGGTTGGAACTGCAACCAGGCCAATCAGCGTCCTTTGAATGCAATGACGGAATTAAACCACACGACTTAAAGCTACATGAGATAACTCGACACTTTGGTGGCCCCTCTGGTCGTGATAAAATCGGCATTGTATTTTAAGAACCACATTTCCCACAATCCTCCACTCACTCACTGTAATGATGGGAGAAAAATATGATAACGCGCGTGGATGGATTGGAAGATTATAGCTACTTCAATGGACTTTCAGGAAGGATGGCTTCAATGCAGGTAAAAACTTATTCTAAAAGTCTTCTTTCTTTTATGTGCATGTAGAATTCGTTTTGCGGGGCGAAGTGTTTGTTGTCTTCCTGATATTGTGACACAATAACGCGTCACTTCCGTTTCCACCACAAGATTTCCCACCAGTGTACTAGCCAGTACACCAAAATTCAAAAATAATAAATTCACAGGGTCTCATGCAGTCTCGTGTTACGAATATTATTTTTTGGGGGGTCTTGCTAAGGCCAATTCATAAACTAATAGCAAGTAAAGGTGAATATTGAACTATTAAAAAGTTATCTCATTGAGCTTTAACTGAATAGGGAACTGAGGAATCCTACGTCAACGCCCATCTCGGAAAACGACTGCAACGGGAAAACTTTCAGCCTGAATAATGAGGTGAAACAAATGCTCTGAATGTCAGGCTGCAGAAACACTAAACCGCTGTCCTTCATTTAAATCTTGAATTCCTGCTTGTCTCTGTGATGTGCTAGGGACAGCCCCCAGGCTCTGCAGCTTTACAGGGACTTCCATGGCCATGGTGACAGCTTTCTGACTCTCCCTGGTGGACGACTCTGCCGGAGAGAGAGAGAGAGAGAGAGAGAGAGAGAGAGAGGGGGGGGGGGGGGGGGTAGAGAGAATGGAGTGAAGAGAGACAGATACAGAGGTAGAGAGAGAGGGGGAGAGAGAGAAGAGATACAGAGGTAGAGAGAGAGGGTGGAGAGAGGGAGAGAGACAGGGAGAGAGAGAGATTGTTACAGAGAAAGAGAGAGAAGAGAGAGGTAGAGACAGGTAGATATAGAGGTAGAGAGAGACAGAGGTAGAGAGAGATGTATAGAGTGAGAGAGAAAGAGGAGAGAGATAGAGAGAGAGGTAGAGAGACTCTCGGACAGAGACGGGTAGAGAGAGGATGAGGTAAAGACAGGAGACATGGAAAAGAAGAGGGGAAGAAACAAAGCACAAAAGGAGTGAGAAGAGAGGAGTGAAGGAGACAAGGAAAGAGTGGGTGAAAAACAGAGTGGAGAGGGGAAGAGAGAGGAGGATAGAAGGAGGGTGACAGAGAAAAACAGCATATGTATTTTGATGTCACAGCGTCACACATTTGGCCCGGTGTGCTTCATTAATTATGCATTTGGAACTTCAAAGTGTGTCTGTGTGTGTAGCTCACATTTGCATTCCCCATTGCTTTGTCGCTTGCATTTAGACATCATTTTGTCCTCTCAATACATAATGAGAATGTGTTCCCACTGAAACTAGGTATAACTAGCCAGTTTTCACTTACCGCATGTTTAGTCCTCAGCATGACATGGCCAGCCTTATTTAAAGGATAAGGACACTGAATTTCATGTTTAGCCCTATTCCTGGCTTCCCTGGCATGTCTCTGACTAGTACAGGTTAAAATATTTCTGTTTTGTGCAGTACAGAGTTCTGTGTCAATAACGTCGGCGCGCATACCCTGGCTCGTTGCTAGCTATGGGCACACTCGAAAAACTCTAAAAAGTATGATATACGTGGATTTCAAGTTCAGGAATTACATAGTTTATGCTTACCAAGCTCTGAAGTCGGCGGTCATGGTTCCCTTGTTCCCTGTTGTGATCCTTTATTTAGCCTTTAAATAAAGAAAGTGGCACATATTTATGGTTTATCTGGATTTTGTGCACATCCACCGTTGTCCTAGTGTTAGGCCCTGCATATGCCCTAGACATTACAGGGTTGCAACACAATGCAAGATTATTTCCTCTAACAGGTCTATTTACAGGTCGTTTCTGGCCCCTGGATGATACTGGTTTTTTGCTTCCCTCTTGAATATGTAGGAGTGGGACATATGCCCACCTCCCTTGTTCTCTGTAAAGCGCATTGTGTTACCTCTGTGTATGAAATGCGCTATACAAATAAACCTTTGATTTCATGCAGTGCTTATGAAAAAACTCGACAACAAGTAAGGTTCATTTTTCAGTAGGCCTATCTTTTATTGTGTTGGCGAGGTCTTTTACAGCATTTGTCAGTGCCACAATTGCAGTGGTCATGGGTTGTTGGTTGGCCATGATGTTTGCCAGCACAGTGGCAATGTTATTTTGATGGCCATTCATGTCAGCCAACTGCTGCGCAGCACCAATCGCAGCTGCCGTGTCCCTCTGGGCACTCAAGGTCTCCTTTATGCTCCCAGCACCGCGTCAGTGAGGACCCCCAACCGGTCGCCCTCGGTCACCGGTGCACGGGACGGAGCCGGGGACCGGCGCACTGCTGGTGCTGGGGATGACCGTGAGGTCGAGAACCTCAGTAGTGCCACGCCCAGATAGCAAGCGGATGTGTAATGATTCTGGGCCATATATGGGCCGGAACTAAGCCACAAGGGCCAGATCTGGCCTGTATATGGCCCAGATCCGCTTGCTATCTGGGAGCCCCCTCCTCCGAGTCTGGGGAAACAATTGTGTGTTAAATCCAGTTTGTTTCTTTTGTTGAGTTTGTCTGTAAACATTATTTTCTTGTGTATATATTAATTGGATTTCGTTTTCTTTCTGTGGCCAGCCATATACAGTAGGCGAATAAATGCTTGAAAGTGTGATTTACCGGGTTCGTCTGCAGTCTGTCGTCTCTGTCATGGTCATGTCGGAGTCCCCCTCTTCGGCCTGGATTCTGTGCCGATGATGTCACTGATGATGCTGTCTACAGGGGTGAGGTCGGGGGTTGCCGGGCCCCCACCAGTGGCAGCCATGCTCTGGCAGTGGGCCATCAATGTTTTCCTGGCCTCCCTCTGTGGTAGTGTTAACATTGCTTATTGCGGTACGGACGTTGAAGGGGAACACACATGAGTATGATATATTACAGAATGAAACATACCTTCAGGTCAACCCGCTTCTTTTTAATTTCTCTCCGTGGCACCCACCGCGTTCACTGACCTGGTGACCTCCAACCACTCTGTACAGGTGCGCTTGTTGGTTGGGGTCGGGGCTGATTAGATGAGATAGTCTTAATTTCCGGATAGTTAACTAGTTATATGTTCTTGTTCCGTTGTTACGTGGATGTAGCAACCAAAAACCTAGGATATAAGAAGAAAAACAACAAGAAATGGATAACACCTGGAACATGGCAAAAAATAGAAGAAAGGAAACAACTGAAAGCAAAGTTGCTAAGCACCAAGTACCAGAGACTCCAGGAACAGGTCCAAAAGGCCTATATGTCCAAGGACAAAGAGGTCAAAAGGAGCGCCAGGAAGGACAAGCGGTCTTTTGTAGAGGAAAGGGCGTGTGAAGCTGAGCAGGCTGCAGCCAGGGGAGTCAAACAGCTCTGTGGTAGCAACACCAGCCAGTCAGCCCTCATCAGATGTAAGAACGGTACCGTTGTAACAACTGAAAGGGAGCAAGCAGCAAGATGGGTACAACACTTTCAGGAAGTGCTAAACTGCTCTCAACCAGACACACAAGCCAATCCTCAATCAGCAAAAGATGTCCTTAACATCGACATTAGCCCAATTACAGCCTCTGAGATCAAGGAAGCTCTCAAAGCCATGAAGAGTGGCAAAGCAGCGGGCATCGACTCCATTGAAGCAGAGATGCTCAAGGCTGACCCTGTCACAGCAACATCAGTGTTGGTGGATCTCTTCAGGACCATCTGGGAGAGTGACACCATTCCAAGTGACTGGACTAAGGGACTAATCGTGAAACTTCCCAAGAGAGGAAACCTTCAGATCTGTGACAACTGGCATGGTATTACACTACTTTCGATCCCCAGCAAGATCTTCTGCAGAGTGCTTCTCCAACGGATTGAACCAGTAATTGACAACAAGCTGAGGGAAGAACAAGCAGGATTCAGAAAAGACAGAGGATGCATTGATCAGATCTTTGCACTAAGAAACATCATTGAACAGTGCATTGAGTGGAATGTCCCATTATACATCAATTTCATTGACTTCCGAAAGGCCTTCGACAGCATGCACAGAGAGACCCTTTGGAATATCCTGAGGTCATATGGAATTCCAGACAAAATCATCATCCTGATTTGCCTGTTCTACAACCACTTTGAATGTAGTGTGATCATTAACAGCAAGACACTCTCAGAATGGTTCCCAGTAGAGTCAGGTGTACGGCAGGGCTGCATCCTCTCCCCCATCCTGTTCCTAGTTACCCTCGACTGGATCATGCGTCACCTGGGGAGCCTCATCAGCAAGGACAATGGAGCGAAAAAGGACATCCAAGCAAGGCTCTCCAAAGCTTGTGGTGCATTCGCAAAACTTCAGCCAATCTAGAAGTCCAGAGAGTATCATGTTAGGACCAAGATTCAGCTCTATAACAGCTGTGTGAAATCTGTCCTCATGTATGGCTCAGAATGCTGGCGAGTGGTGAAAGGAGACATGAATAAAATCAGTGCGTTCCATAATGGGTGCCTTTGAAAAATTTGCAGAATCTTCTGGCCCAACAAAATAACAAACAAGGAGTTGTATGCCAAAACAGGATGCAGAGGTGTAGTCCTTGAAATCAAACACCTGCGACTCAGATGGCTAGGCCACGTTCTAAGAATGGACAAGGAGAGGATACCTAAGGCAGCGTTAAGATGGACACCACCTGGAAAACGTAAGCCGGGCCGGCCAAAGAACACCTGGCGGAGAACAGTCGAAGGAGAGCTGAAAGAGATGAAGCTTACATGGGGCGAGGCACAGAGAGCAGCACAACATGGCATCGAGTCGTTGAAGCCTTATTTCCCATTCGGGAAGAACAGGATTTAGTAAGTAATTATGTTCTTGTTCCTAAGTAAATCATACCACAGAAAGTTTGGTCTTGTCACAGCAGCATGATACTGAATGTCGTGTAGGGTAAATACACAAGATGTACGGAACAACACAGTAAACTGTAGAAGCAGTCATACAGAGGTAGTGTAAATACCTGCCAAAGATGATTTTTTTCATCACTTGCACCTCATGTGTGCACTTCTCTAGGTAAGGTGTGATTTACCAAGGGAGATTTTGGGAATACGGGCACTTTTGGTGTCGGTTTTACACAATCTTTGATAAAGGAGGTGCCTGAACTCGACAGGAGGACGTGGACAGTCCTATAACATACAGGGAGCTGGCTTGTGAAGGTCAAAGGTTAAACTGTCAAAAGTCGCTGTATATCAGGTAACACTCAGATAGCAGAGATCTGGCGATTGCAAGTTTGGCAAGAAAAATAGAGTTTACGACAGACAAAAATGGCAATTTTGCACTTAGTATTTAGCCCTGGCATGAAAATAGGGCCCTTTGCTCCAACTTTCACAGTTATTTAACAGTCATTGAGAATATCCTTGTGCACTTCTAGATTTAGAAAGGCTTAATCCACACCTGCAGGCAATAGTGTATAAACAGTACATGTATCTGAATCTAGAAGCTTCCACTTATTCCTGTTGAAGGTTATATTATAGAAAATATTGTGATTAAATAAAATTGCGACCCTTCATTTGGGTCATCATCCACATCATAAGTAGAACTCTCCAACGTTTATGAAAGTAGTCATTTGTTTTTTATTCATTTTCATTTAAGGCAATCCAATACAAAGCATTTCACAACCCACCGTATGACAACGATCATGTACAAGAAAACTTTGTTCAAAATAAAAAAGAGGGAACCATGCAAATTATAAACCCAGAAATATCAACAACAAAAATGCAAACTGGGAGGATTGAAATAGAATTTTGAGAAAAAGAAGAATCAACAACCGATTGTAACATGCTGTTGGCTACAGTTTTCATTTTGTGAGAGAAAGAAGAATCAACAATTGATTGTAACATGCTGGCTGGCTACAGTTCAGTTTTGTGATAATCTTATGAGAGAGATGCCTTTCTCAGAATAGGAATGACTAGGCACAAGGGAGAGAGAACGCAAACAGTCCACGATACTCGTCGCCATATTTGGCACTAACATGCGCATAACCCGGATGGAATGGTGTCTATGTTACCGGTGTTGGCAATGAATACAAAACACTGTCTTTATTCTCCATGTTTTATGCATGTTCAGTACACTATCCCACAACCGTAGGTGCCTGGGACCACAGGTGCCCATCACATGCTGGCATTGCGGAAGGTACTGGAACCTAATTGGTGAGATACAGTAGATGGCTGATCTTTATACATTCCAGATGAAAATAAAGCTGTTGTGTAATATAATATGATATAATATAATATAATATACACAAAAATAATAGTGAAACATTTTACAATTGAAGCACACTTCTTAAGGAATGGGATAAAGTGCTTCCCTTAAATATCCCGGAAGGAATATGTAAACCATTCTTAAACACACACACACACACACACACACACACACACACACACAAACACACACACACACACACACACACACACACACACACACACACACACACACACACCTGATACTAGCCTGGGGCCTATTCACTTTGCAATTGTGGTTTCCGGCCTAAGAGGATCTGGGTTCCCCAGTCCAAAAACAGGCAATGCAGCAAGATCCTCTTCTGGAATAGGCTACAGTACTTCTTATTTTATGTCCATGTTTTATTCTAACTCGTAGCAACTGGCGAGACTAGGCTGCTCGATTATGCCTTTGTGTGACCGGATCCCAGCGGGCTCTCAACCGGAAACCAAGCACTGAACGGCGAATAGAAGCCAGGCTCTACCCAGAGGACGCAAGGTTAGGTTCACACCACTCGAAAAGAGAAAATCCACCCCTGTACAGAAACCTCCATTTCCCTTAATTACACCATTACACCACTTTACACAGAAACACACAGAACATACAAAATAAAACTATCCTGGTTAAATTGGAAGGGAGAAATGCAGAGGATAGATTCCACCAGCGACCACAGTAAATGCATGTGCTTGTGTGTTGTCACCTCTCACTAACAGGTGTGTTGTGTGTAGCCGTGTGGCTAATAAAAAGGACCCTCTGATGCTGTGCCATGCTTTAGAAAGGTGATCTCTCCTGCTCACTGTAGCCTAGCGCCGTATCAGCAGGGGGAGGGTAAGGGGGTGACGTTAAATACTGTACATCCTGCCTGTCGTCTTCTTATCGAGGGACTGGATGTCAACACGCAGCATAGGGGACAAGTAGAAGAAGAAGAAGAAGAAAAAGAAAAATAATAATAATAAGAAGAAGCCTAGTCAAATGGTTGTAAACATTTTTTATGTGCTTTAATTTTTAGATGATTACTATCTTATTTAATGACAACTAGTTCTGATAACCATTGGAGCAATCAGTAATTGGCAGTGTAGGCACCTGAAACGCTGGGGGCAGTATTTCTATTGGCTGGCAGCTTGAATGTTCAAAAGTTAGCCAAAACATGAATTAATTAATGGTCCGGCCCTGTCACGGTCTGCCCAGGACCCCTGCGGATACCCGTGCCGAATATAAACGCTGTCAGGCCGACGGTGTCTGAGGAAAGTCCGGACAGAAGGACAGCAGACAGGCCGATCAGTGGACAGACGGGAGTAGCTCATTTAAGCCCCAGACGCACTGGAAGAGTCTGACTAGCGTTTTGAAGTACACCAATTGTTTTAAATGGCCGATCACGCACCAAAAGCGTTTTTGAGGCGAGTCAAACTGCCTTGACGCTTCTACTCCGAACTTGTTTACATTTTGGAGTGTCAAATGGGGACAAATCAATTTAAATTAAATCAGCTCCCTATCAAAGCTGACGCCTGCAGTGCGCCATAGGAATGTCAAATGAGGGGAGTCAAATGAGGCGAGTCAAATGAAGCGCGTCAATTGACTCTTCCAGTGCGTTTGGGGCTATAGGGTTAATCAAAAGATTGCTTGGTGGTTCAAAACTGCTGCACACTTTACTCAGTAATGTCTGATTTATGATATGAAGCACTTAAGCTCACAATAATCAAAGTACTGTATATTATTACACAGTACTTTGATTATTGTGAGCTATAGTGCTATCGTGGAACTGACAATGGCCAGGTTTCCCGAACGCGTTAAGAAGCATTTAACTGAGTTAAGAAGCACTTAATTCCAAAGTACTTCTTTACTTCCATGCAAAGGGTTGCTTACGAAGGGTTCCTTAAGAAGGTTCTTTATCGGGAAACCTGGCCAATATGTACACACAATTAAAGGTTAAAGGTTAAAGTCCCACTGATTGTCACACGCCTGAGTGTGTGAAATCTGTTCTCCGCATTTGACCCATCCCCTATGTGCTTTGCTGTGTACACATATATGTGACTGGTATGTGCCTCATGTAGGCAGTGCACCTTTCACGTAAAATCAAAAATACTTTTTGTTTACATTATGTATATACACCAAATAACATATTGTGTGTACATATTGTCAGTTCCACAATCGCTTCCAAAAAGATAATGCTCAGTCCTTTTTTCTTTTTTTTTGTAACTTGCGGGCCCTTTTCCAAGGTAATTGAATGTCTGTATTGGCACACATACAAATGGCAAATGGATTGACTTGGCTTGATAAGGAAAGGTCACAACGCCAGCTTGTTTTAATTAACAAATTCGATTTCGATTCTGTCTGACTGGACTTTAACCGACACTTCCTGGTTGTCAAACCGAACAGTCTTTGTCTGGGGACAGTCCGAATGTTCAAATGCTCACTCACTGGTTACAGCTGGCCTGAGGAACCACAGCTTGGGCTTGAATAACTGAAATACTATGATAAGGGAAATTGGTTTTGACTTAAGAGTACATAGAAAACAGATCATCTGTTACTTGTGCTTTTATACACATCCTGCAAACAGTACCATTTTTTTTAGTTTTACTGAATGTTATAGAGAAATCTATTGGGGAGGTTCATATAGAAACATTTTAGTATCAAATACATATCTATTATATTGTATATCCATGCAACTTCAGCTAACTTCAGAGAATAAGTACAGGATTATGGTGTATTCGGTTTTTACCAACATGCTTTTATAAACCAATATATGGGGAGTGGTTGATTACTGACATTAAGACCATGAAAAGCAATGCCCAATCCCCCCAAAATACCTCAAAATGACACCCCTTTTCCCCAAAAGATAAAAACAAATTTAACTTCACCAATTTAACCCGAAACCTAAAAAAAACAAATTCCAAATTCAAAGGTATCTAAAAACATCACTTTTAAACAAATATGCTCTAATAAGCCACATCAATGGGGAGCAAGGTCAACAAAGGTCAAAGTTCAGATGAGGGCACACTTGTCCTGGTACATTGAACGGCAACCACAGACAGGCACAAGTTTCAACCACAACATGACCACCCACCCGTGCTCACACAAGACGTAAAACAGTCAGCGTCTCATGTTGATGAAAAGACGTTTGTTAAGTCCTGATACTGCAACATCGTCTCTCCCGCCCAATCCCCTTTCTCCCTTACTGAAAAAACAAAACAGATAAAACCACGACCAACACAAATGGCCTCTCCGAGAGTCATTGCTCGGAGGTTCCAATACAAAACATCACGCCAGCCTCCTATGTCACTTCCTGTTCTAATCCCAATCCATTTACAGGAAGTAGAGAGTATCCCTGGGCACCGTGTGTCATGTCCTTTGCTGTGGGGATCTGGGCTCAGATCTGCGTGTGCTGGGTGTGTGCCGGCGGGGTGTAGGGGGGCGGGGAGGGGTTGGGTTTGATTCCCCGGCTCTTCATGTAGGAGATGAACTGGTCGGGGATCTCGGCTAACACGTCTTTAGCCAGGCGCGCCATGCTTAGCACGTGGTTTCCTGTCCGGTCCATGTAGTCTCGGAACGGGACAAACTGAGGAGGGTGGGGGGGAAGGAGAGGGGGGGGGGAGCGAGAGAGAGAGGTAGGGGAGAAAAAGAGAGAGAGGGAGAGAGAAGAGAGAGAAGAGGAGAGAGAGACGAGAGAGTGAGACACAAATTAATTAGTTCTATGCTTTGGCAATATTTATGTACTGAGTATTTCCAACCAATAAAGCTTGCTGAATTTAATTGCACTGAATTGAGAGAGAGAGAGAGCTCTGTGTTGGGAAATAGTGTAATTGATTATGCAATTACAGACATTCCTCCAGAACATATAAATGCGTTCACAGTCTTGCCACAATATCCCATATCAGAGCTTAATCAGATCCTACTCTACTTTAAAAAGACTGATACCCATACTCAGACAGGAACTCTTGATCAGAATCTGTTACCCCTCCCAAAGCCCTATATATGGAGAGACAAGTATTGATTGATTGATTACACCAATACACTTGATAGTATTAAAGGAGTAGTAAAGGGAAAATGCATGTTTAGCCCTGTTTTAAGGTAATTTATGATCATATACAATGGGTTCAAAACATTGACAAAACTAGCACTTTTGAGAAAGTCTGATAATTGCTCTACCACCATTTTGGTCATACAATGTGTGTGGTGGGTGGGCACCGTGAACAATCATTCAAAAAACATGTTAAACTCTCAATTCCAAAGACAAGAAACTCACCAAGGTGTTAGTTGGCATTCTGACATATAATTCGCCATAAAGTAAGATTCTAGTTCATCTGGAAAGGCTTTTTAAAATATTAAGCATAGAACTATTTAGTCGCAGCACATACGTGTGTAAACTTCCGCAAACTATGTAACCTAGCAACAATAACAAAAGTTACCGTACGTAGAATTCCTGAATCCCCTCTGCGGATTGATCTACACATCTACAATGGTTGCTTCAATACAAGTCAATGGATTTCATAAAATGATCAATAAAACCCTACAGGATTCATACTTTGCGGCGAATTTGGTGTCAGAACACCAACGGACACCAATTACCCCCTCAGTGAGCTTCTTGTCTTTGAAATCGAGAGTTAACATGTTTTTGAAAGATTTTTCAAGGTGCCCACCCACATCCATTGTATGACCAAAACGGTGGTAGAGCAATTATCAGACTTTCTCAAAGGTGCTAGTTTTGTCAACGTTTTGATCTGAACCATTGTATATGATCATAAGTTACCTTAAAACAGGGCTAAACATGCATTTTCCCTTTACTACTCCTTTAACATCCAAGTCCTACAAGAAGAATTCATATGTAAGCAATACCAGCAAGCATACATTTGGCCACTAACGATTTGAATCACAGACTAAAGATCAAACCAGACAAAACACAAAAAGAAAATTGGTTTGTTCAGTAAATGTTCCTTCTTCAGAAAACATCTAAGAAATCTATCAAATAAAAATCACAAAATCCCTGAAAACTAAATTGCGCCATGAATATCACGCCTTGAAACAATACAAGACCATTATCAACCAGAAAAAGAGTAAGTACCTGGATGATGAACTGGTCAAAACAGAAGAAGCAATAGATCAAAATAAATCTCAAATTGGCTTTATACCCAAACATAGAACCACAGATCACATATTTACCCTCCATACACTAATTCAAAAACATACCAAACAAATAAAGGAAAATGTGTACTTGCTTTGTTGATTTTAAGAAAGCTTTTGACTCAATCTGGCACAATGGTCTTTTATACCAGTTGCTCCAAAAATGTATTGGGGACAAGATATATGATTGAGTTAAATCAAAGTATTCAAAAAACTTGTGTGCTGTAAAAAATGGACAAAAATAACTGAATTTTTTAAACAATGCTGTGGAGTCCATCAAAGTTGTAACCTATCCCCAGCACTTTTAATATATACATTGACCAGTTAGCAGAACTATTAGAAAACTCCCCAGTCCCAGGGCTTGAATTAAAGGGCAAGGAGGTCAAGCGTCTATTTTATGCAGATGACCTACTCCTGCTATCAGAAACAGAGGAAGGACTGCAAGAACACTTGGACATATTCAAGAACTACTTTGAAAACTGGGCACTGAAAGTTAATCTAGATTAAACTACAATTATTATATTTTTAAAAAGCAAGATCACAAAGAAATATCAGTTTGTTTTAGAACACTGAGACACACAATGGAACACACAGACCTTGGTCTGACAATCAGTGCTTCAGGACATTTTGGCAAAGCTACTGTATGAATGCACTGGCAGATAAAGCTCATAGAGCTTATTATAGTATAAAGAGGTTCCTACCCAAATTAAACCCCCCAATAACAATTTGGATTAAAATCTACCAAAGTCTCATCGAGCCAATCCTTTTATATGGAAGTGAAATTTGGGGTCCAATAATAAAACAAGACCTCTGGGACTCAAACCCAATTGAAAAAGTACTGAAAGTCCACAGAAGCTGCCCAAACCTCGGCGCAGAGCAGAGCTTGGCCAATTCCCTCTCTTAATTAAAATACAAAAGAGAGCAATCACATTTAAGAATCATTTAGTGTTTTCATCATCATTCATGTTTTTAACTAGCGTATTGCCACATAGCCAAATCACCAAGTCACATGTGTAAATTGTATTACTGTTGCATCTCTGTGTTTTCTGTTGTATTTTTCGTCTGTAACTATGTGTTTGGATTGCACTGCTGCCCGTCTTGGCCAGGTCTCTCTTGGAAAAGAGATTTTTAATCTCAATGGGACCTTTCCTGGTTAAATAAAGGCTAAATAAAAAAACAAATAAAAATTCACCCAGAGAAAAACACTTGTAATGACTCTAATAAGGAAATCAAATTCACATCACAAAATGATGCAAATACTTTCCACAAATGACCCATAAACCAAATAGATAAAAATAATAAACTAAGATATATTGAACAGTGGTAAAAAGAAATCCAATCACGTAATAAACTGGAATGATAGATTACTTGATATGAAATTTCAATTGGCTCCATATTTAATCAAAATTAAAAACCCAATACAAAGACGAATTTTAACTATACAGACTCAATGACCATATATGCTATTGAAACTGGGCACCATGCAAAGAAATGGTTAGAAACAACAAAAATACTTTGCATCCAATGCAAGGAGAAATTGAGACAGAAAAATATTTTCTCATAAATTGTCCAAATTATAAAGAAATTAGAGATTAATTCTTCCACAGATTCGACCAAGACATGCCAAAATTCTTCACCCTTCCAGATGACCTACTTACCAAAACTCTTCTTGGAGAAGAGAGTGCTACTGCACAAATGGCATGGGAATTTGTAACTGCATGTCACAATGCTAGATCTGTTTCAATGTAAGACTATGCTAATTTTCTCTATATACTGCTTATAATTCACTATTTTGTATTATTATTATTATTATTATTATTTAGAGGCCGACCAATTATCGGTCACCGATATATCGGTACCCGATATGGTCTCATTTGGCCATTTCGGGTCATATCGTTATCGGTAAAATGTCTTCCGATACACACCGATAGGAAAAATAAAATGTATGCAAAAAGTACATGTCTTGGGTCTGTTAAACCCTAGTGTAATGCTTTATTTTAGCTGCTAGCCTGCTACAATATTTATTTTATTTTTGTTTATATGCCAAACTGTGATGCCAATGGTGCTGGTATTGTTGTGTCTGTGTCACTCCACTTCCACTACTCCTTTTCTTAAGTTTTGAATAAACTTAGTCATTGGTTTAAGAAAGCAGCTGTCTGTGTACTACAGTCACTGGGACTGTACCTTTGCATAATCATATCGGTGCATAATCTTTGCACAATCCACACAGAAAAAGGCCAGTTTTCATTCCAGCTCAAAAATTCACTATATCGGCTGCATATCGGTTATCGGTGATTTTCCCCGCTCTATAATCGGTTATCGCTATCAGTCACAAAAATCCCTATCGATACTATCTGCACTGGTTATCGCTATCAGTCACAAAAATCCCTATCGATACTATCTGCACTGGCAGATAAAGCTATGAGCTTTATCTGCCAGTGTGTTCATTGTAGCAGGCTCTATTATTATTATTATTTGTATTATTATTATTATTAGTAGTAGTAGTAGTAGTAGTAGTATTTAATAAGTATCCTTTTTATTTATTTTCTTTTTCTCTTTTTATATATGTAAGTTATATACATAGCAAGCTTATTGGTTAATTCACAATTTATATTAATGCCTTTCTGCTTTGGCAACATGTTTTATTATGAAATGTCATGCCAATAAAGCCTCTTGACTGACTTGAGAGAGAGAGAGAGAGAGAGAGAGAGAGAGAAAGAAGACCAAAGTATTAGAAACCGTCACCCACAAACAGAAGAAACTACCAGACAACCATTATGAACCCTGACTGTTTGGCTGACACCACCCAATAACATTAAAGCCGCTAAGTAGAGTTGAGAACTGTCTTAAAGGGGCAGTAATGTCAAGACCTAACTGTACAGTCCAAAGCAATATGCTTTTCTATCCTCTGCCCATTTTTAGCAGCAAAGAATTTCACAATACTGTGGGTTGAGTCACCTGAACGATGTCTCTCTCTGCCAGCTTGCCTCTGGACGAAATCCTGATATCATCTCCGTCTAGCTCCACCATAGCTGCAGCAAGGGAGACAGCACACACACACATACACACACACACGCACGCACACACACACGCACGCGCACACACACGCACGTGCACGCACACACACACACAAATGTACACAAGCATAAGTATTAACATGTACTGTATATACACATATTAGTCCTATATTTCCTATTTCTTTGATTTGTATTCTTTGGTAATCAATCATGTTTTTATTTCTAAATGGGAACCTACTGACTTATACCCGAGGCACAGGCCACATTCAGTCAGCATCCCACCAGAACCACTTAAAAAATGATTGTCTCCATTCTAATCAATTTACAGCCATAGAAATTATAATTATAATCAATTTAATAATCAGCACCTGGTGGAGCATGAACCCCAGCAATTAGCCCAAGACACTCTTGACTAAATTATGTCCACATCCACATACGCTGCTCCTCTATTAAATGAATTGTCGGTTCCCCCCAGGACCTGCTCCGCACAGACTAACTGCTGGAAAGGAGAGTGGTTACAGTACCTGGAGGGGAATAGTATCAGTTGAATATGTTAATTATCAACTGTGTCTCAATCAATTAGCTGGCTGGGTTAATGGCAGTGACAGGAGAGCAGCAGTCCAACTGTTGTAATTGTGCACTGAACCTAAAAAGCAGCATGTATTATAGATAATTAGGTAAAACGTTTATTTAATTATTTAATTAAAGGTTGAGGGCAGCCACTATCTTTACTTTTAGAGTTACATCATCCTCAGTCTTGTTAGTGTAATTGCATACCATAACCAAGATTGACTAATCTTAATATTATTAGGCCTTTTTCTAGGCTACCTAATAGACTACCTAACTTTGCCTACTATCTATCTGTCTATTGATTCAGGCAATTATGAGTGTCGTTGCTACAAAGGTGTCTCTTTTACCGTCAAACTCAGCCTGTCCGACTCCGACAATAATGATGGACATTGGCAGCTTAGCACCCTGCAGGGAACCAGAGAAAACAATCACTCAACCAACGCATTTAGCACTAGCGCACGCAAACATATTCCCTTTACGTTTTCTTACAAAAACAACAACATGAAGATAATGAAAATAACACATCAAGTGTAGGCGACTCCCATTCTGCCTCATGATACGACGCAAACATAAACAGTCCAGGACGGCAGCCATTGTCATTCGTTTCAATCCGGGGCGAGGCGACCGTCCTCGTCGTGACCTATAGCCGTCAGCGCCTTGCTATTCTGAGTGACAGTCACACGCAGACCCGCTAAGGGAACGACCTTCCTGATGTTCAATCTGCCGAGCACTTCAACCACTGGGAAGGCCATTACCCATGAATGGGTCTGCACTGCTCGGCAGATAACGCTAGCGAGTGCTACAGAGAGGAGGTTAATGGCAACAGTGTGACACGCTTGGTTTCTAGAGTGTGTCTGTGGAAGACGTGATGATGTCTCCTAATAGCCCACACTGAAAGGAAGTGATTCAGGGAACACAGCTGCTGCAGCTTGTCAACTATGACCCTTTTGCTATAAATCAAGAAAAGTAGTTCGGGGGAATTTGCAGACTGGCTAACAAAATGTCTGGCCGTTAGCTACTGCGAATCCCTAAGGAATCTGTTGGTATCTTCTCTTCCTGGCCATTTTCATCTTTATCCCCTGGTGTTTTTTTTCGGGCCCCCAATTCAATTTTAAACCGTCTAGATGTGTCTCCCTCCGTTATCTGGTAGACACCGTGTTTGCTCAGTAAATGGATGTTATTTGTCCAGACTCCATCCCTGGAGACCTCAGCCATTGGTCAAAGTATCCCAAGCGCGACCCCAGAGCACACAGCGCATAACAGCTTGTCAGGTTATACCAGGACAAAGTCAGGTTGTAAAATTGTAACAGCACCAAGTCAGGTTATATTTGAGGTTGTAACAGGACTAAAATATCAGCTGATATAGATATATACAGCTGAAAAAGGCAAAATTAACAACAAATGCAAAAAAAATACAATTTCAGAGAATCTGATATATTTCAGAGAAACCCTTGGATGATTCTGTCTGGAGAGGAGTGCAAAAAGAGAAAACTGTCGGTTCTCGAAAGGGGAAAGGGGGTGTTAGTTGACGTGTTGAGAACGTGTTGATTAGGTGTTCCATGTTCAGGGACTGCGTGCTGACGATTGTGGACTGGGAGTGTAGGGAGAGGAGGGAGGGCAAACTCAATCGTCACGGGACCCAACCTCCAATCACCCTCCCAGCCACTCCCAAGCCACGCCCCCGGAGGCCGGTGTTATCCTTGGTCAACATAATATAGGCGCCGATATTCTCAGACAAACCAATACACATACGGTAGGCTACAATTACTCACAGGAAGTCTGTGAAGTTTATTTAGCGGCTAGAAAAGACACACATGCACATTGCAATTTGCCACATACACCTGCAGGCAATCTCTCATCAGTTATTTCCCTTATATCTCTACAAAAATAGATGACAGGGTAAATCTTTTCATACTTCTCACTGCAATTAACTCTAATATGTTTCCATAAGTAGCTACATTTTCATCTCTGGGGGAAGATTTAATTTTACAAATCATGCGACCTCATCCACTATGGGTGCATGAGCTTCTTCTGACACACAGCTGTTGCTGGAACACATCGACGAGCCCAAATGATCAGTGCTCAACAGAGCTCCTGTCAGTCCCTATCCTCCACACACACACACACACACACACACATGTACACAGGAAGACAGGACGACACACACGCGCACATGCACTCCACACATAAAAAGTGTATACATTCTCTCTCTCTTTTTGTCTCTCAGACTCACACACAGACACATACTAAACACACACACTCGCTGGTGCATCGAACAGCCCTTAAAATAACAGCCTCTTAGGTGGCCCATTCACTCCGCCCCCTCCCTCTGTGATTGGCTGCTGAGATCCTGAGTAATGAGGAAACAAAACAGCACGTCCATCCAAACGAGCGACCACAGTTACCCACTGGCTGGAGGTGCATACTGCTTAAATCCATGGAAACGTTGTTACAAGAGGGCTCGCTATCCCATAATATTCTGGTCACGTTGACTGATGTATCACCTGGAGCCACCTGGGTCTCCAAACTCATTAGGAATCTAAGCCTTTTTGGAGGATCTGCAGTCTTAATCACCGGGTGTGGACAACAGAGATAGGATCCAAAGCTGAGAGAAGGTCCAGAGAAAGTCTGCTTCTCTCACTTCCGGTGCTGGTGGAATGTTCCGGAGCCACTGAATGAATATTACACACTGCAACATGAAGTGCCATCTGTTGGGCCAATCACTTAAAGAAGCAGCTTTTAAAAATGTGTTTATTTGTTTTTTCATTTTTTTTTTTTTTTTTTTTTACCGTGGATCAATCTAACTCGCCATCTGTCCATGGTTAAAGGGCGTGTAAACGCATTTTGGAATGTCATCATCATCATCATCATCATCATCGTCAGGAAATGTCTAAAAGGGAGAGGACACAGGATGCCATTTTGGTTCAGGCAGCCCAGTCTTCAGGCCATGTTAACACAACGCCTAGTGTACCGGTGTCTGATTGATTAGGTATGCTTGTTTTTATAGCACTCACACAGGGCTGTTTGTGTGTGTGTGTGTGTGTGTGTGTGTGTACATATGTGAGAGGGATAGAGAGAGAGAGAGAGAGGGAGAAAGGGAGAGGCATTGGCCCTCATTTATCAAAGGAGCGCAGATCAATAGCGGGAATTATGATACGACAGCTGTGTGTGTGCATGTGTGTGTGTATGACATGTCTGTGTATGTGAATGTGTGTTCAAGTGTGGAGTTGTGTTAAGGCGTGCAAAAAAGGCATGTATGTGCTTTGTGTGTATGTGTGTGGGTGTGTGTATGAGTGACCTATGAAAAACCTGGTTCATTTAGACTGTTTCCTGTCAGACTCACAGTAAAACTGACAATCCATTCCAGCCCAAGGACGGGGCTCTTTGAGGGATTTTGGGGCAAGCCATTAACTTTTCCTTTCATACAACAGTCCTCCTACCTCCCCCCCTGCGGTAATAAACCCAGGGTGCAACATTCC
Source organism: Borostomias antarcticus (assembly GCF_949987555.1). NCBI lineage: Eukaryota > Metazoa > Chordata > Actinopteri > Stomiiformes > Stomiidae > Borostomias > Borostomias antarcticus. Next base: position 5,446,656 of record NC_140244.1, read on the forward strand.
AATGAAGATCTCTCCCAGCAGACTCACAGTGAAACAAAGGAATATTATTATTTTTTGTCTTGTTTCTTTAATAATGTGCAATTACTTTCTTCCAACTATGTGATGTAACCACCATGAGAACAAGCCCTAGGAATAAAGTATGGGGCTTGATGCATTGTATTTGTAACCAAGTGTTACTGTGTGTTGTAAATAACTGGTCCTATGCTGCTAAGTCAACCTAGCAATGTTTGGTATCAATCTGAAGCTAAAATCATGAATCAGTTGATTACGCATGTTGGGGAAATGTAAATGTTGAAACCATAACAGGGATATTTGATGATTCCAGACTCCTAAAATAATCTTGGCTCCCCTTTTATGACCTGAAGGGAGTGGGGGTCAAAGCAGCCCACAGACCCCTCACTCTGTGTGGGTTACCAATGGGTGCTGTTTATGCAAACAGGACACACCTCAGTCTCCTGCCCTTTTTAAGTGGGGACAGGACAGATTCTCTCGCTCTCAAGTCTCTCCCAAGTTCCGCTCTCAAGTTTCTCAGGTTCTGTGTTCTCCAAGTAAAAAGTAACTCCAGGATCCAAGCTTGTGCCTGATTGATGAAAATCAATCTGTATCCGTGGAATTGCACCCACTACCTGCTAGCTAAGATCTCTGTGTAGTCGATGCCTGGGTCTTAGAAACTCTTCAAACGATCCACCTCTGGCGAGAGCAGAGGTTTTGAACGAGACATTTGCAACTTTTAAACTCTGAACCATTTCAGTTGCTGTACAACAAGCAGCGATGAAATTGAACTCTGAACCTCCGCGAATATCAAGGTTAGCCAACAGTCTACCATCAAAGTTTCAACGGGAGCGCAGGTGCGCTACACCCTGCATCAAACCAAGCGACCATCAGTCACGTGCCTCTTCCCTCCGTCGAGCCAAACAACGCCTCTGGATGCATCGCTTTCCAATACACTACCCGTAAGGTTGCCATCCAGCATTGTCTTTTGATGTGGTGTGATGCCAAGTGCTGTTTAAGCTTGATGATTTAGGATAGGCTGTGATAATCTATGACATTCATTTCATTTCTGCTGTTTTCATGGGCTCCTATAGGGTGTTGTTATGTGAGCTAGCTTTGTAATATGTGGATATGACTGCGTTCCAAATCGCACACTTCCATCCTACTGTATATAGTATGCCAAAAAAGGATTTACTGTAGTATGCCAAATGCAGTATGCCAAAAACACCAGGATGACCTATTACATCCGGTCACATTTTGCATTATGCAGGCCAGTATGCTATTCTGGCTATTCTGACCCACAATCCTTTGCAAAGCGGAGTATTTGTCACGTCCACTGAGCTGCTGAGAGGAGATGGCACAGAAGGATGACAGCGATGATGATGTGGGAGCATAACATGAGGTTTCTATCTGGAGTTCTAATATCATCATTCTAAATTTGTCAGCTGTCAATACGAAATGCCAACAAACTGGTTAAGCCAGCCAGCTATGTATTCCCAGTTGTTAAGCTTGGTGGATAAACATTATTTGACTGCCTGTCGCCACACAGACAAGAATGACGGTCCCAGAAGAGCTTCAGATGAACAAACAAGTTTATTTTTCCTCCTCCTTTATTGCCTGAAAAAAATAGAAAAACTCAATAAAGTGACATATTAACCGTCGAGAGCCAAAATTACAACAGCTTTTAGCTTGCTTTAGCCCTCTGGGGTCTGAGGCTATTTTGGGGCAGTTTCCCGAATTTGACATACCTGCTTAAAATCCTTGCTATCACTGCCAGCTGGTGAGAATTCTGTGATAGGCTAGGCTACTTAGCTTGAAGTAGGCTAGTATGTCCCATTTGTATGCATAGGCTACTGCATGCAAAGTAGGCTAAGTTACATACTTTGTAAGGGCAGCTATAGTAGGTAGGCTAATAGTAAAAAGTAGAAGTATGCGATTCAGAATGCAGCCAGGGTCTCGGCTCTCCTTTCTCACCAGGTGTCCCTGATCAAATAAGACCTGTTTACGAAGTCAGGAGCCCTTAAGTTAGCTGGCTGGTTAACCCATCCCAAACCGTAATAGGTTAGCTAGCCTGCTACCCTAACCCTTATAGGTTAGCTAGCTGGCTACCTAACCCTTATAGGTGAGCTACTGTAACTGGCTAACTCGTTCCTAACCCTTATAGGTTAACTAGCTGGCTACCCTAACCCTTATAAGCTGGCTAACCCATCCTTAACCCTAACAGGTTTCAAAGAAGATGAGGTGGTCGAGGATGAGGAGAGAAGAAGACAGAGAGGAAGAAGGAAGAGAAATGGTGCCAGAGCAAGTAACGTTATTAGTGGAAGGAAGTGAGAGAAGGGAAGAAGAGAAAAGCAAAGGATGGATACATGGAAAGAGATAGAGAGAGTGAGAGAGAGAGAGGGTGACATACAGAGAGGGAGATGGAGGGAGCAAATGGGAGATAGAGAGAGAGAGAGAGGGGGCAGAGGGGTCGTGTCTCAGAGCTGTTAGAGGCTGGAGCTGCTATCTCTTGTTATGAATGATGCATGGGGGAGTGACAGAGAGAGGGAGATGGAGGGAGAGAGAGAGATGGAGGGCGGGGTGTTGGGGGGGAGGGGGGCGGAGGCAGAGGGGCCATGTCTCAGAGCGTTGTGAGCTGCTAACTCCTGTTATGAATGATGCATGACCCTAAGACCGGCAGCTAAGAAAGAGAAGTGGGTCAGTGTTCCTGAAAACACTCCCCTGAGCCTGAGCGCGTGCCCACACACACGCGCCCACACACACACACACACACGCACACACTCACACTACAACAACACATAAATACAGCCAGGCAGGCAACAGCATAGGCAGATGCAGCCATTAGCAGGTTGACGGACCTACAGTAGGCACAAGTACAGCCGGGAAGGCGGGGCCAGCCGTGGGTGGGTGGGCGGAGCCAGGCGAGGGGGGGTGGGGGAGGCGGAGTCACAGCCGAGTGAGATAGAGCAGCAGGCAAGATCTTAAAAGGAAGGTGTGGCTGTTCTAACGGTTTGACTAACAGTCGCAAATTCCCTTTAAATCCAGTCTGCTGGGTGGTCTGGTTCTGGTTCTGCTCCCGCCTGGCGCCTCTGTTCGGTAGCACGCGGCGGTGCTGGAGGGGGGGAGGGGTGTTGGAGGGGGGGGCGGCTGAGTGACACAGAACACAGGAGGCGATGACACCGCGCCCGGGCCACGGTTGTCTGTCCCCAAAGCTCGAGGAGACAGGGAGGTTATGACAGCCTGAAGATTAGGTTAGACCTACATGTTGAGAGTTGGCAGTTGACATTATGAATCGATAAGTCATTCTGTCACTTTGGTCGAGCGTCTCCACCCCCGGCTCCTCCGCCCACCCCCTGTCTCTTTTACTACGTTTCACTGCCTGCCTCTCACTTCCTGTCCTGTTCCTCCCTCCCTTCCTCCTCCTCCTCCTCCTCCTCTTCATCCTCTCTTTTCTGACTAGCCTCCTTAACCTCCTTTTTTCTTTCTGACTAACCTCCTCCTCCTCTGCATCTCTCTGTCCTTCGTCTCTCCATCTTTCTGACTCTTTCCTGTCTTATTTCTCTCTCACTCTCTCTTCCAACTCCTCCTCCTCAGTTACCGTCTCTTTCCTTCTTCACCTCTCTCTCTCTGCCACTCCCCTCTCTCTCTGTCTCTCTCTCTCCCTCTCTCTCTCTCTGTCTCTCTCTCTCCCTCTCTCTCTCTGCCACTCCCCTCTCCCTCTCTCTGTCTCTCTCTCTGCCACTCCCCTCTCTCTCTGTCTCTCTCTCTTGCTCTCTCTTCCTCTCTCTGTCTCTCTCTCTGCCACTCCCCTCTCTCTCTGTCTCTCTCTGCCACTCCCCTCTCTCTCTGTCTCTCTCTCTTCCACTCCCCTCTCTCTCTCTCTCACTCTCTCTCTCTCTATCTGTTTCTCTCTCTCTCTTTCTGTCTCTCTCTCCTTCTCTCTCTCTCATACTCACGTTGACGATTGCCTCCTTGGTCTGGGCCATGTCTGAAATCACCCCGTCTGTGATGATGAGAAGCACGAAGTACTGGGAGCCGTCCTGAACAGCCGCCGCATATCTGTGGGGAGACACACACACACACACACACACACACACACACACACACACACACACACACATATACACACACACACACATATACACACACACACACACATATACACACACACACACACACATATATACACACACACACACCCACACACACACATATACACACACACACAAACACACACACATATACACACACACACACACACAGACACACATACACACACACATACACACACACACACACACATACACACACACATATACACACACACACATATACACACACACACACACACACACATACACACACGCACAAACAAAGCCCAACGTGAAGTCTAAAAACCTTAGTTGCTAATTCTGAACAAGTAAAATGAACAGCCGGATGATAGATAAACGTTTGCGGCGAACACAAAGCTAACGGAAAATAGTTCGCTAACGTTCGCAAACGTTCGCTATGTTCGCTGAATTTGAACGCACCCCAGATGGCTTTCTGAGGAAACTGTCCTATTTAAACCACGATGACCTCATTGTACCCTGCTTTGATTTAATCGATTGTATCTTTATAGAACATTAAATCTCTGAATCGTAATTGTTAAATGGTCTAGTAGGCTGATTAGTGAGCCACAGCTTGACCCAGCCTTGGTACACCAGACAGTTACAGCGGATAACTGGCTCCATTTGAAATGACTAGTCCCACCCTCTGCACGAATTGCAGCTTCTTCTTTCTGGACGAAGGTTTATAGCCCCAAAGCGCAGAACAAAGCCATGGAAATAGCTTTCTCCAGCAGCCATCACTCAGATGAATGTAGCAGCAACATGAAAGATGATATAGAAGCAACGTTTATTTATTTTAATTTTATTTATTTAATCATTTAGTTTTTGTGGTTTTAGTGATCATTGAAAACCTTGAGTACTTTTTTGCTGTCTGTGCTGTACTTTCTGTACTTTTCTGCTGACTCGTCTACTGCAAACCAAAACTACTGTACCTACGGCTACAAATAAACTAAGATGAACCTGAACCTCTCTTTGTTTTCAGACGTTATCAGGTTTTCTCTGTTGGAGACAGGTAACACTAAGCTATACCTTCTAGCTCATTCCACTGTAGTCCTTCTACCTCTAGGGCCTTTCTGTGTGGAGTTTGCATGTTCTCCCCGTGTTCGCGAGGGTTTCCCCCATAAAGAACCCAATACAAAAAACATGCAGAAGAACAGATCGCTAACGCTGTCCGTCCCTCACGACGACGGACAGGAGCGCTTGGATTGGCCCCCGGGCCCGTCCCCCTGCACGCTGCTGTCTCCCGGCTGCCCTTGGCGAACGGGCGACGGGATGGGTTAAGCACAGAGAAACATTTCATCGGTGACCCTCAATGTGTGTGTGTGTGTGTGTGCATGTGTTCCCAATGTGTCACCCATTGCACATGTGCTGTGTGTGTGTTTCTGTCGTTTCATCAGTCTTTCATTTTCCCGCAACTTCCACCCTCCCATCGACACTACTATGGTGTCATCCAATCAGATCAGCCGACCTCTTGAACTTGATTCCCGTGCAGCGCTGTGAATAGAATACATATCCTGTATTTTGTGTCTTCTAACAGGAAGAGGATTGCCCACACAGGCTGCTGTAGAATATGATTGTACAGAAAGGTTAGTAGATAAACAGCGTGAGTCATTTCATGCTAGGTAGTGCTTAGTGATTGGTTTCGGATTTGAGTTGGAAACATTTTGCTTTCACAAAACGGAAGAGCGCCTCAGCCGTAGATAGCTTCAATAATCCCTGTGGGGGGACATTTTAAACCGTCTCAAACTGTTATTTGTTGTCATTTGTTGTTTGGTTTGAGGTAATGAAAAGCGCTTCGCAGATATGACCCGCTCGTGGCCTCCATCTTCTGATGCGATAGATAAAAAGTAAAATAATTCCAGCTGCTGCGCAGCACTGGGTCGGGGCCGGGCGGAGGAAGAGGAGGAAGAAGACAAATATATGAGGGTCTAGGTGTACACATACAGTATACACAAACTGGTGCAGGCATATGTTTTCCTATAAACTGCTAGTTAGGAGATGGAACAAGGTTTGAGGTTGTGACATGGTCACAGCTCTTTTCTGTCCTGGCCACACAAAGTCCAGCCCAATCTCTCTAAAATGCATGGTTGCGCAGCATTGTAAAAAGTAGGCCTATCTTTATTTCATTTTGTTAGGATATTCGATTTGATATTTATATGTTCTGCTATTCTAATCTGTTCTATGTATGTTATTGTTTTATGCATTATAATAGACAAAACACAATCTCCAAAGACAGCAGCAGCATTATATAATTTAGACAAAGTGCAATCTCCATACACTAGACTTCGAAAATATTTTTTAGTCTGATACCCTCTCACATCTAGATGTGGAGTTTTTAGTCAGACTATATGATTTTGCAAAGACTGGGATCATGCAGGTCGTTTGCATTAAGACTAACAACTTCAGATAATGAATGAATGATGTTTGATTTTACCAGACCTTCAAGAGAAAAAGTCTGATTTAAGACTTGGATTGCCTCCTCAAACAGGGAGCGTGATCAGACTAGCAAAACTCATGATTTTATTCAGACATTGGGAAAGTGCTTTTATTTAAATAATTTCGATGGATGGACAAAATGAGAGATTATTATGGAATATTACCCAGGGTCGACCAACTTGAGGTCGAGTGGAATCGAGTTGAGTGGAAGCGCCTGGTCTAGAGGGCCTACATCAAAAGGAACAATAATAACTTATGCGGAATAACGAATTAGGCCTACTAGTTAATTAAGGAATAGGATCACCCTAATTTGGAAAAGTAGGCCTGAGAACAGGCTGACCAAGATGTCCTTTGGCTGAAGACAGGCAACCCTAAATAAATCAATTGAAACAAATTATTTTCATAGATGACTGTCAGGGTCTGTCAGGGTCATGCTCGCAGTGTTACGAATGGTGTTTCCATGTAACCCTGATAACTTCTGGCAACACTGATAAAACGTTACGTGTAACTTGGATGTCATTCTCGTTCTCGAAATTTTGCCGTGTAACCCAGGCCCGCACGCACACTTCCCCAACACACTGCTTCGATGAAACACGGAATTCAATCAATCAAAATCAGTGGCACAGGTGTCCTCTCAGTCAATTTAGCCAGTTCTAGTCCTAGGGTCCCCTATTGGGGCAGGGTTGCCAACAACAACATCTGACTGGTGGAGACATTGGTGGAGACATTGCTGTTGCACTATAAGATTGTGGGAATTTGTATATGTCACAGCACAATGCCTGAGTATGTATTAGCATTTTACTCTGCATCCCCCTGGGCTTGAACTCTTGTTGAGCTACCTGTCATGTGAAAAGCTATAGATGGTCTCACACTGACAAGCAATCAAGGGTTGCATGTAAATGTCACAGGTGTATGTCACATGGAGGTTTCATCAGTTTCCACAAAATGTTTGTTAAAGGCACAACAAGGGGTAAAAATGTCAACCAAAGACTAAACAATGGAACTATGGTACACACTCAACAAGTGGAGAACAAAAGACAAAGCTTACAAATGTACAAGATGGCACAGGAAACATCAGGGACAACACACAGCTACAGCAAATAATGAACAGACACCGAACAAGAGGGGAGCTACATGTACGTAGGCTATATATACCAGCCCGATATCACAAGGAAAACGTAGAATAGACAAGTAGAGGCACCTGTTGAAACAGCTCAGTTTCCCGTTTTAGCCATGCTTAAGAATACACACGTTTGTCAAAACGTGAAATAGCAGCAGAAATCAGAGTTTTTGATTGGTTGTTCTCCGAGTTTTGTGGTTGCTTGTTAACATTGGAACATGTGATATAAGAGGGGTATAAATTTGCGAGCATCCTAGCGTTAGCTAGCTAGCTAGCATACTAGCGTTAGCTAGCATTAGAATAAGAGTTAGCTACCTAGCTAGCTATTCACAGTGTACAGAAGCACCATCCACATCAACACAGGGGATAGACGTGGACACAGGGATCAGGCTAATTTGCGAAACTGGACCCAGGGGTGGAGCTACTCGGACGGCGCTTAGTGGGTGCACTCCACATATCGCATATAGCAATTCCCCTGCGCGCCCGCATGCCTCAATGCTCGCTGCCCAAGTGCCTCCTCGCATGTGTGGTATGTGTTATGGTTCGGGCCGGGTCAGTCCCGGCTCACCCCCTGCTCCCTGTCTGGACCCCCGTTTCTGCCCCGGACCCCCGATTCGCCCCGGACCCCCGATTCGCCCCGGACCCCTGGTTCGCCCCGGACCCCTGGTCCACTCTGCTTGCTCCTGGTCCAGACCCTCGCCCCTGCCCCGGACCCCCGATTCGCCCCGGACCCCCGATTCGCCCCGGACCCCTGGTTCGCCCCGGACCCCTGGTCCACTCTGCTTGCTCCTGGTCCAGACCCTCGCCCCTGCCCCGGACCCCTGGTTCGCCCTGCTCATCCCCTGATCCTGGCCTGGATTCCTGACCCTGAGCTCCTGTGCCCCATGGACCTTCCTGGACCCTGAGCACCTCTCCCAGTGACTGCCCCTGCACTACCCCCAGAGACTATTGTACACTTTGTCACCTGGTTTTGTTCTACCTCCGTGTGTTTGGTCTTGTGTTCGTTGTCTTGTCTTCCATGTTGGTTGTGTCCTCCCAGCCCCAGTTCTAGACACCTGTCCCCTCACTAGTCTCACGTCACTCAAGTCCCTCCTCTCCTGGCCCTTTAGTTCCCCCCTCTGCTTCTGCCCGCTCCCTTTCCCTGTCCCAGCCTCGTTCCCCGTTCCCTTCCATTGTGTCCTTGTTCCTGTGTCCTTGTGTTGGTGTCTTGTTGGAATCCCTCCATGTCCTTGTCTGGGTGATTGTTTGCACCTGTGTCTCGTTATGTCTTGTTGCACACCTGTACATTGTTCCTTGATTGTTCTCCCTGAGTATATATGCCCTCCTGTTTCCTTTGTTCTCTGTCGGTTCATTGTCAATGTTAGTGCGTGTTTCCCCTGCGTTTCCTCCCGGTATGATTTTTGGACATTAAAACTTATATTTTGTACCTGAGCTGCTTGCCTGCCGTCTGCTTTTGGGTCCTGCCTCAAACCCTAACAGAATGAACCGACCAATTTTGGACCCAGCGGACGATTTAAGACAGGTACCATCTGATGTTTGGCGCTTTGTGGAGGCGGCTGGTTATGCCTTTTTTCTGACTGATGAAAAGAGGTATTATGAGTTGGCTCTCCAGGAGATCACTAGCAGGCCTTTTTTAGCCGACTCTTTAGCCTGGGACTACAAAGCGGTTGACCTCCGCCATCGCCTTGGCATCTGCCAGACTGCAGCCGGATTACAAGCCTGATTACCTCACTGAGATCGACTACTACTTTGACCGCAATGAGTACATTGATCCGGTGTTGGAATGGTCTGAGGGCAAGGAGATGGCAGCGTCTCTCGGACCCCAGGTTCTTCCTGATGCCCCCCGGTGTCCTAAGAGGGCATCCAAGAGGCGGTGGCGTTCCCGTGGCGGCCGTTGCCTCCGCTCCAGTGCCCCGGCGTCTGCGCTCCCCAGTGCCCCGGCGTCTGCGCTCCCCAGTGCCCCGGCGTCTGCGCTCCCCAGTGCCCCGGCGTCTGCGCTCCCCAGTGCCCCGGCGTCTGCGCTCCCCAGTGCCCCGGCGTCTGCGCTCCCCAGTGCCCCGGCGTCTGCGCTCCCCAGTGCCCCGGCGTCTGCGCTCCCCACTGCCCCGGCGTCTGCGCTCCCCACTGCCCCGGCGTCTGCGCTCCCCAGCGTATCAGACGTTCCCCTGCTGACCAGCGGCCCAGTGACTCCGCTGTCCAGTGTCCTCGAGCTACGGCAACCCAGCACCCCGGAGCATCTTTTGTTCAGCGCTCTGGCGCCTCCTAGTCTCTGCACCGTGGGCACCTCCAGGTCTCCGTGCCACAGACGCCCCCTGTGTTCCATGCCTCAGCAATCCACGGAGTCCCAGCCGCAGCTGTCACCCATCAGTGACCTGCAGTGTTTCCTGGACACCGAGCTGCAAGCATCTCCAGTTCCTCATGTGCTCCAGTGGCCACCTGTGGTTGCATCCCAGCAGCCCTCCATGACTGTGCTCCAGCAGGCCCCATTGGCTATGCTGTTCCCTGAGCTACAAGAGACTCCTGTTCCTCATGAGCCCCGGCAGCCTTCCATGGCTATGCTCCAGCAGGCCCCCTTGGCTGTGCTGTTCCCTGAGCTACAAGAGACTCCTGTTCCTTGTGTGCCTCAGCAGTCCTCCATGGCTGCGCCCCCACAGGGCCCTGTTCCAGGCCCTGTAGCTGTCCCTGGACCGGCAGCTGAAACTGACCCTATAGCCGTCGCCATTGCTGTAGCCATAGCTGTGGCTATTGCGGTAGCAATTCCGGTTCCAGACTCCTTACCTGACCCAGTTCCTGTCCCCTTAGTGGTGGCTGTCCCTGACCCCGGCAACCCTGTTAGCTCCAGCCCTGTTAGCTCCAGCCCTGTTAGCTCCAGCCCTGTTAGCTCCAGCCCTGTTAGCTCCAGCCCTGTTAGTAGCTCAGGCCCTGTTAGCCCCTGTTCCTCAAGCCCCAATCCTGTGAGACCTACAAGCCCCAGTCCCGTTGTCCCTGTAGTCATCCCATTCTCTGTAGATGACTCGGCCCCTGACCCCATAGTCATAATCGTAGCGATAGTTGTAGGGTTAACGGTAGCAGTTGCAGGTCCTGACCCTGTCTGCCCAGCTAGTCTCGGTCCCGTTAGCCCTGTTAGGCCCAGGCTATCTAACCCTGCTCGGTTAGGGGAACCGGACTCTGATCTCCAAGATACCCCTGGCTCAGCTGCCACGCCAGGCCCTGTGGCCACCCCAGCCCCAGGGCTGGTCCTCTGGCGATCTTCCAGCTCGGTTCCCCCAGACACCGCTCTTCTTGCCCTCCTGCTTCATGGCAGACCACCTGAGCGGTTTCGCCGGCCTCGGGGGTTCCGTCTACGTCGCCGGCCGCCTTGGTGGGTCCGTCTGTGCCGTCGGCCCCCTGAGCGGGCTCTCCTGCGCCGTCGGCCCCCTGAGCGGGCTCTCCTGCGCCGTCGGTCCCCTGAGCGGCCTCCTGCGCCGTCGGCCCCCTGAGCAGTCTCTCCTGCGCCGTCGGCCCCCTGAGCGGGCTCTCCTGCGCCGTCGGCCCCCTGAGCGCGCTCTCCTGCCCCGTCGGCCCCCTGAGCGTTCCTGCCTGCGCCGTCGGCCCCCTGAGCGGTCTCTCCTGCGCCGTCGGCCCCCTGAGCGGGCTCTCCTGCGCCGTCGGTCCCCTGAGCGTTCCTGCCTTTGCGTCGGCCCCCTGAGCGGTCTCTCCTGCGCCGTCGGTCCCCTGAGCGGTCTCTCCTGCGCCGTCGGCCCCCTGAGCGGTCTCTCCTGCGCCGTCGGCCCCCTGAGCGGTCTCTCCTGCGCCGTCGGCCCCCTGAGCGGTCTCTCCTGCGCCGTCGGTCCCCTGGGCGGTCTCTCCTGCGCCGTCGGCCCCCTGAGCGGTCTCTCCTGCGCCGTCGGCCCCCTGAGCGGTCCTGCCTGCGCCGTCGGTCCCTTGAGTGATCCTGCCTGCGCCGCTGGAGGCCAGCTCTGCTTCCCAGTTGCTTCCGCCGTTCGGCCGGGCCTCCTGGTCGTCCTCCGGACCTGCCCTGCCCTGCCGTTTTGTTCTCTGGTCGCCTGCCTGGGACGTTCTGCTCTGTCCCTGGTCAGCCCTCTGGCCGTCCGCCGGAGGAGTTCTGCACTGTCCCTGGTCAGTTCCCGGGCCGTCCGCCCGAGGCTCCCGGTGCTGTCCGTTTCCCTCCTCCGGGCCCCCTCGGCCCGCCCTGGTTGGGGTTTTTGGGCCGTCTGGGATTCGGCCTTTGGGGGGGGGGGTACTGTTATGGTTCGGGCCGGGTCAGTCCCGGCTCACCCCCTGCTCCCTGTCTGGACCCCCGTTTCTGCCCCGGACCCCCGATTCGCCCCGGACCCCCGATTCGCCCCGGACCCCTGGTTCGCCCCGGACCCCTGGTCCACTCTGCTTGCTCCTGGTCCAGACCCTCGCCCCTGCCCCGGACCCCCGATTCGCCCCGGACCCCCGATTCGCCCCGGACCCCTGGTTCGCCCCGGACCCCTGGTCCACTCTGCTTGCTCCTGGTCCAGACCCTCGCCCCTGCCCCGGACCCCTGGTTCGCCCTGCTCATCCCCTGATCCTGGCCTGGATTCCTGACCCTGAGCTCCTGTGCCCCATGGACCTTCCTGGACCCTGAGCACCTCTCCCAGTGACTGCCCCTGCACTACCCCCAGAGACTATTGTACACTTTGTCACCTGGTTTTGTTCTACCTCCGTGTGTTTGGTCTTGTGTTCGTTGTCTTGTCTTCCATGTTGGTTGTGTCCTCCCAGCCCCAGTTCTAGACACCTGTCCCCTCACTAGTCTCACGTCACTCAAGTCCCTCCTCTCCTGGCCCTTTAGTTCCCCCCTCTGCTTCTGCCCGCTCCCTTTCCCTGTCCCAGCCTCGTTCCCCGTTCCCTTCCATTGTGTCCTTGTTCCTGTGTCCTTGTGTTGGTGTCTTGTTGGAATCCCTCCATGTCCTTGTCTGGGTGATTGTTTGCACCTGTGTCTCGTTATGTCTTGTTGCACACCTGTACATTGTTCCTTGATTGTTCTCCCTGAGTATATATGCCCTCCTGTTTCCTTTGTTCTCTGTCGGTTCATTGTCAATGTTAGTGCGTGTTTCCCCTGCGTTTCCTCCCGGTATGATTTTTGGACATTAAAACTTATATTTTGTACCTGAGCTGCTTGCCTGCCGTCTGCTTTTGGGTCCTGCCTCAAACCCTAACAGAATGAACCGACCAATTTTGGACCCAGCGGACGATTTAAGACAGGTACCATCTGATGTTTGGCGCTTTGTGGAGGCGGCTGGTTATGCCTTTTTTCTGACTGATGAAAAGAGGTATTATGAGTTGGCTCTCCAGGAGATCACTAGCAGGCCTTTTTTAGCCGACTCTTTAGCCTGAGACTACAAAGCGGTTGACCTCCGCCATCGCCTTGGCATCTGCCAGACTGCAGCCGGATTACAAGCCTGATTACCTCACTGAGATCGACTACTACTTTGACCGCAATGAGTACATTGATCCGGTGTTGGAATGGTCTGAGGGCAAGGAGATGGCAGCGTCTCTCGGACCCCAGGTTCTTCCTGATGCCCCCCGGTGTCCTAAGAGGGCATCCAAGAGGCGGTGGCGTTCCCGTGGCGGCCGTTGCCTCCGCTCCAGTGCCCCGGCGTCTGCGCTCCCCAGTGCCCCGGCGTCTGCGCTCCCCAGTGCCCCGGCGTCTGCGCTCCCCAGTGCCCCGGCGTCTGCGCTCCCCAGTGCCCCGGCGTCTGCGCTCCCCAGTGCCCCGGCGTCTGCGCTCCCCAGTGCCCCGGCGTCTGCGCTCCCCAGTGCCCCGGCGTCTGCGTTCCCCAGTGCCCCGGCGTCTGCGCTCCCCAGTGCCCCGGCGTCTGCGCTCCCCAGTGCCCCGGCGTCTGCGCTCCCCAGTGCCCCGGCGTCTGCGCTCCCCAGCGTATCAGACGTTCCCCTGCTGACCAGCGGCCCAGTGACTCCGCTGTCCAGTGTCCTCGAGCTACGGCAACCCAGCACCCCGGAGCATCTTTTGTTCAGCGCTCTGGCGCCTCCTAGTCTCTGCACCGTGGGCACCTCCAGGTCTCCGTGCCACAGACGCCCCCTGTGTTCCATGCCTCAGCAATCCACGGAGTCCCAGCCGCAGCTGTCACCCATCAGTGACCTGCAGTGTTTCCTGGACACCGAGCTGCAAGCATCTCCAGTTCCTCATGTGCTCCAGTGGCCACCTGTGGTTGCATCCCAGCAGCCCTCCATGACTGTGCTCCAGCAGGCCCCATTGGCTATGCTGTTCCCTGAGCTACAAGAGACTCCTGTTCCTCATGAGCCCCGGCAGCCTTCCATGGCTATGCTCCAGCAGGCCCCCTTGGCTGTGCTGTTCCCTGAGCTACAAGAGACTCCTGTTCCTTGTGTGCCTCAGCAGTCCTCCATGGCTGCGCCCCCACAGGGCCCTGTTCCAGGCCCTGTAGCTGTCCCTGGACCGGCAGCTGAAACTGACCCTATAGCCGTCGCCATTGCTGTAGCCATAGCTGTGGCTATTGCGGTAGCAATTCCGGTTCCAGACTCCTTACCTGACCCAGTTCCTGTCCCCTTAGTGGTGGCTGTCCCTGACCCCGGCAACCCTGTTAGCTCCAGCCCTGTTAGCTCCAGCCCTGTTAGCTCCAGCCCTGTTAGCTCCAGCCCTGTTAGTAGCTCAGGCCCTGTTAGCCCCTGTTCCTCAAGCCCCAATCCTGTGAGACCTACTAGCCCCAGTCCCGTTGTCCCTGTAGTCATCCCATTCTCTGTAGATGACTCGGCCCCTGACCCCATAGTCATAATCGTAGCGATAGTTGTAGGGTTAACGGTAGCAGTTGCAGGTCCTGACCCTGTCTGCCCAGCTAGTCTCGGTCCCGTTAGCCCTGTTAGGCCCAGGCTATCTAATCCTGCTCGGTTAGGGGAACCGGACTCTGATCTCCAAGATACCCCTGGCTCAGCTGCCACGCCAGGCCCTGTGGCCACCCCAGCCCCAGGGCTGGTCCTCTGGCGATCTTCCAGCTCGGTTCCCCCAGACACCGCTCTTCTTGCCCTCCTGCTTCATGGCAGACCACCTGAGCGGTTTCGCCGGCCTCGGGGGTTTCGTCTACGTCGCCGGCCGCCTTGGTGGGTCCGTCTGTGCCGTCGGCCCCCTGAGCGGGCTCTCCTGCGCCGTCGGCCCCCTGAGCGGGCTCTCCTGCGCCGTCGGTCCCCTGAGCGGCCTCCTGCGCCGTCGGCCCCCTGAGCAGTCTCTCCTGCGCCGTCGGCCCCCTGAGCGGGCTCTCCTGCGCCGTCGGCCCCCTGAGCGCGCTCTCCTGCCCCGTCGGCCCCCTGAGCGTTCCTGCCTGCGCCGTCGGCCCCCTGAGCGGTCTCTCCTGCGCCGTCGGCCCCCTGAGCGGGCTCTCCTGCGCCGTCGGTCCCCTGAGCGTTCCTGCCTGCGCCGTCGGCCCCCTGAGCGGTCTCTCCTGCGCCGTCGGTCCCCTGAGCGGTCTCTCCTGCGCCGTCGGCCCCCTGAGCGGTCTCTCCTGCGCCGTCGGCCCCCTGAGCGGTCTCTCCTGCGCCGTCGGTCCCCTGGGCGGTCTCTCCTGCGCCGTCGGCCCCCTGAGCGGTCTCTCCTGCGCCGTCGGCCCCCTGAGCGGTCCTGCCTGCGCCGTCGGTCCCTTGAGTGATCCTGCCTGCGCCGCTGGAGGCCAGCTCTGCTTCCCAGTTGCTTCCGCCGTTCGGCCGGGCCTCCTGGTCGTCCTCCGGACCTGCCCTGCCCTGCCGTTTTGTTCTCTGGTCGCCTGCCTGGGACGTTCTGCTCTGTCCCTGGTCAGCCCTCTGGCCGTCCGCCGGAGGAGTTCTGCACTGTCCCTGGTCAGTTCCCGGGCCGTCCGCCCGAGGCTCCCGGTGCTGTCCGTTTCCCTCCTCCGGGCCCCCTCGGCCCGCCCTGGTTGGGGTTTTTGGGCCGTCTGGGATTCGGCCTTTGGGGGGGGGGTACTGTTATGGTTCGGGCCGGGTCAGTCCCGGCTCACCCCCTGCTCCCTGTCTGGACCCCCGTTTCTGCCCCGGACCCCCGATTCGCCCCGGACCCCCGATTCGCCCCGGACCCCTGGTTCGCCCCGGACCCCTGGTCCACTCTGCTTGCTCCTGGTCCAGACCCTCGCCCCTGCCCCGGACCCCCGATTCGCCCCGGACCCCCGATTCGCCCCGGACCCCTGGTTCGCCCCGGACCCCTGGTCCACTCTGCTTGCTCCTGGTCCAGACCCTCGCCCCTGCCCCGGACCCCTGGTTCGCCCTGCTCATCCCCTGATCCTGGCCTGGATTCCTGACCCTGAGCTCCTGTGCCCCATGGACCTTCCTGGACCCTGAGCACCTCTCCCAGTGACTGCCCCTGCACTACCCCCAGAGACTATTGTACACTTTGTCACCTGGTTTTGTTCTACCTCCGTGTGTTTGGTCTTGTGTTCGTTGTCTTGTCTTCCATGTTGGTTGTGTCCTCCCAGCCCCAGTTCTAGACACCTGTCCCCTCACTAGTCTCACGTCACTCAAGTCCCTCCTCTCCTGGCCCTTTAGTTCCCCCCTCTGCTTCTGCCCGCTCCCTTTCCCTGTCCCAGCCTCGTTCCCCGTTCCCTTCCATTGTGTCCTTGTTCCTGTGTCCTTGTGTTGGTGTCTTGTTGGAATCCCTCCATGTCCTTGTCTGGGTGATTTGTTTGCACCTGTATCTCGTTATGTCTTGTTGCACACCTGTACATTGTTCCTTGATTGTTCTCCCTGAGTATATATGCCCTCCTGTTTCCTTTGTTCTCTGTCGGTTCATTGTCAATGTTAGTGCGTGTTTCCCCTGCGTTTCCTCCCGGTATGATTTTTGGACATTAAAACTTATATTTTGTACCTGAGCTGCTTGCCTGCCGTCTGCTTTTGGGTCCTGCCTCAAACCCTAACAGGTATGTGGACAACTGGCACCTAGAAATGCATTGTTTTTTAAAATGGGCGTATTCTACGCTCGAGAAAGGCTCAAACGTAGCATACACACATTTAACAAGGTGGCCCAACTTGTCTATGCTACGTTTAGCCGTGATATCGGGTTAAGAAGACAGGTGGAAACCAATCAAACAATCAGTGGCACTGGTGTCCTCTCAATCAGAGTCAATTTAGCCAGTTGTAGTCCTAGGGTCCACTATTGGGGCGGGGTTGCCAACAACATCTCTGATTGGTGGAGACATTGCTGTTGCACTATAGGATTGTGGGTAGTGTATTATTTCCTGTATGAACAGCAGTAGTTTGAGGGGACAAAATAATGAAAAATGTACCATGTCATAAAAAATGTTTCATTTTTTTTCATGAGCATTGGAGATTTATTGAGTGAGTATTTGCAGTATCTGCATACATTACTGTTTACAGTTAAACATTTTGATGCGCTGTGGGCTCAATTTTTTATATTTAAAAAATCTGTGAAGATCGTTTGTGGAGGACAGTATAAAGATGTAATGTAGTAACCGGAGTGTCAATTGACCCAAAAATGTAGGAGGAGTAGGGTTTGATAGGTTTTACACTTTTTGAGAAAAACTGAGTGATGGACTTCATAATTCCTGCCAGCTCAAAGCATATGGAAGTTTCTGAACACTTATGTTACTTATGCCCTACATGTTGGTGGTGGTTGCAAAGTTATAGCATGTACGGCTGATTTGTTATGATTTTTTAAAGTTATAAACGTTAGACGGTTGCTGTAGCACCACCATCAGGACAATTGGCCCCCTATGGCAGTTGAGGACTTCTGGCATAGAACTGGACCTTTGTGCAAAGTTAAGTGATTTTTCATTAATGTATGGGAAGTCAGACTTCCTAGGACAAGTCAGACTTCCTAGGGGATTCCGATTCAAAATATTGGGAATTACAAGAGAATCCGTCAGCTGAGGCTTTCCAGCCCCTAAATATGTTTTCATGAGTGTCTTTCCTGCATGTAGCTAATGCCGTGTTCACGGTGAGTTCATACCACTTTGAATGTGAGAAAACGAGCTGTTCTGAATGAATAATGTATTCATCAAAATAAATAAATCACAAGATTATGTTTCAAGAGTTGAGTTTATCTGGGGGGCGGCGGTGGCTCAGGAGGTAGAGCGGGTGGTCCAATGATCAGAGGGTCGATGGTTTGAATGATGCGAATTGTCCTTGGGCAAGACACTGAGCCCCAAATTGCTCCCAGTGAGCAGGTTAGCACTTTGCATGGCAGCTGACGCCATTGTTGTGTGAATGTGTGTGTGAATGGGTGAATGAGAGGTCATTGTAAAGTGCTTTGGATAAAAGTGTTATATAAATTCAGTCCATTCCCATTCCATTTACCATATCTGAAAAGAAAACAAGTTGATGAGGGTGAAGTACGGTGAGGATAACAGATGAACTGAGGTGAGGAGGGGTGAGGCTAAAAGAGGTGAACTGTGGTGAATTTAATTGATATTATCATATTAATGATATTATGATCATATTATTATTATGTTTCCATCGCATTAGTATGAATATGATGATAATAATAATAATAATAATAATAATACATATTATAGTTATTATTATTTTTATTATTATTGTTGTTACTGTCTTAGTCTGGCTCAATGGATGTAGGTAGTCTGGCTCAACGGATGTAGGTTTTTGAGATAAGCCTCTCTCGTTGGTGCCGCTCAATTTCAGTGGCACCAATCAGATTGAATCCCCCGACACTATTTCGCAAGAGCAACATGAAGTTTAGCACCCCCCAAGGCACTTGTGATTGGTTTAAAGAAACACAGCGTCATCGTCCCCCCCCCCCCCCACCATCTCAGAATGATAAAGGGGTGCAGCCAGACCCTTCTCCAGCGCTGGAACAGCACAAAACAAAGAGTGGAGAAAGGTCTGGTCATGCGGTCTTACTACTGTCTTACTACAACAGTTATAACAGGTCTTAACCAGTATGTGACCCTACCTGGCTACATGATTCACGACAGGCGCGAAGTTGGTTGGTCCGTAGAGTTGTACAGTCTTCAGACTCTGGTGATAAGCCTCCAGGATCCCCTCAATACCGTTACAGTAGGGGTTCTCCATGTTGCCATTCT
>NC_140244.1:5475353-5495353 GCF_949987555.1 Borostomias antarcticus
ACCCTCTGCCCAAACAGCTAGCGTATGTTCATATACAGTGAGCCCTCTCCCCAAACAGCTAGCGTTTGTTCATATACAGTCAGCCCTCTCGCAAGCACATACGTAAACGTATGGACGGCTGGCTCTCTATCTAACTCACTAACGACATCATCCCTTTCTAGCCCTCAGACGTACGTGGGCTTCAGACATACGTGGGCTGCAAAGCTAGCTGCGCCATGATGACTGATGAGTTCCATCAGTCCGCTTGTGGAAACCACTGGGGAGATGGCGGAGGAGGAGGAAGTAGAGAGGATGGAATGATTTTGAAGTAGGGAGAGATGGAAGCAGTGGCCCAGTAGTCATTCATCTGAGGGCGAGGATATCACATTAGCCGTTGCTGCTACATGCTACTCTACATGCTAACAATCCCTATCTTATCTCCCCAGGGCTGTGTAGAGCTTTCATATCCTTCACACACTCCCAAGACACTCTCAAGGCCACCATCTTCCTTGTCCTCCTATAGCTGGGTCTTTCTACCATCTTTGTTTCCTCTACTTTGGCCCGCTGTCTTTTGGCTACACCATATCAGCGCTTACAACAAATAAACGGTTTACAGCTAACGCTAGCTGGCTCTGAGGTAGCGTGATTTTTGACGGACTGAGGGGGAAAAAAGAGGGATTCTGAGTGGAGGGAGGTGGGACAGCTGCTGCAGCGGAGGACAAGATACGCTCCAGTCGCTTTACTCCTCCCTTCCTCTCCTCCCCTTTACAGCTCTAATAAACCAGGCGGACGAGGGGAGGTACTCCTTAATGAGGAAGAGCTGCATTCACACTCATAATGAAGTGGTAACAGTGCCCTTCAAAGAGCTGGCAAAACCATCGTAATTAATGACAGACTTGGTAGAGGAGGAGGGGAGGGGGGAGGGGAGGAGGGGAGGGGGTGAGGGAGGAGGGGAGGGGGTCGGGGAGGAGGGGAAGGGTTCGGAGGGGAGGGGGTTATGGAGGAGGGGAGGGGTTCTGGGAGGAGGGGAGGGGGTCGGGCAGGAGGGGAGGGGGTTGGAGGAGGGGAGGGGGTTATGGAGGAGGGGAGGGGTTCGGGGAGGAGGGGAGGGGGTTATGGAGGAGGGGAGGGGGTGAGGGAGTGCCAACAACTCTGCCGACTCACCGTTCCAGAATTCACATACTTCTTCTTCTTCATTTTCTTCTTGGGATTCATCACCTGCAGCAGAGGGGGGACACAGAAAGACAATTAGGACAAACAACGTGCTCTGAATAGGGAAGGAGAGGACGCTTGACTGATTAACGATTTTAGACGGAATTCTCTTCTCAGCAGGTGGTGCGGGGACAGAAAGGAATCAATTACAGAATGACACGCAGTACCATCAATCCCCCTCTAGGGGTGCCGCCGTAGCGCTCAGAGAAAAAGAGCAATAACATGCATTTTAGCATTGTGTCAAATTATATGCTCCAGTCGTCTGTGAAAGACGCAACTATTTCAGAAACACAATGTCTTTCACTCACTCTGTCTCCTCAATGTGTTTCAGTCATCTGTCTCCCTCTCACACACACACCCTCTCTATCTCAATTTCTTTGCAATTGAGCGAAAACAAAATAATCACTGTGTGTGTGTGTGTGTGTGTAATGTTGAATGCATACTGATGGCGTGCTGGGCGATGAGCAGATCTATACTATGGACAGGATGAGGAAGGGAAGGTGGGTCTGAATGTGTCGACCGTCACACACGGGGTGGACGCTAAGACCCAGCACCGAGAGACCAGCAGCCTCAACACCATACGTTGCGTTTGATTGACAGATAGGACCATGACTTGTGCTGTACGTAGATCGACTATCTTCATTTAATGCTTCGTTTCGACTGATCGACCGTGTGAGAGTGGTACTACGTGAGGTACTGTAACACATGGCCTCACAGGTTATATGATCCACAGGTGGCTTGTGGGTATTTATCCCGGTACGCCTACAGTATGAGTTGGGGTTTTTTTAAGCCACAAAATGTCAAGGAATGTTGACGGAACAAACGGAAGGCTTTGGTGCGCGAGAACCTCCGTCGGAGCAGACCTGTCTCTTCTGGCGCTCTCTGAAACGAGAGCCCTCCACATCCGGAAACGAAAGAAGAAAAGCGAAAAGATGCCTCTTCTCGTTAGCTCAACTCTGCACCGCTAGCTATGGCAGTGACAGCACCTAATTTAACATGAAGGGATGGCAATTTGTCTGACACACGGAGAGACACGCTGATGAAAAAAGCAAACTGCAGGACATTTCTGTCACACTCTGCGGGACCGTGACTAATGGAGAAACGCCGTTTGAGGACAAATTGATGTTCAGAGGATAAAGAGCAGAGGGTCCGTGGCCTTGACGTCGGGGGCGTTAGGGGGCGGGGCCATTAGGGGCCGGGGCTCTGCGACATTAGGGGCCATTAGGACCCGTGTTAAGGGCTTTCCCCGGGGGGGGGGGGATTCCAACCAGTCCAACTGGTTTCGAAGAACTTCACACCTCTTGGAAGCAGCCGGTAAGCCGCAAACTGCTTGAACTGCCTGATCCTCGTCAGACTAGATACCAGAGAGAAACGCTGACTTCCACAGAGCGTATAATGGCTGAATATTCTTTTGTATGTATTTCCTTTTTATGCTTTATAACATCCATTCCCAATGTGTGAACATCCGTTACAATGACCCTATGTACAGGAACATGCATACAGGTACATACAAACGTACACACACACTCACACATGTTAACACATACACACACAAAATTGTTTGATGTTGTGGTCATGGATCTGTCTTGGATCTTGGGGGCGGCTGTAGCTCAGTTGGTAGAGCGGGTCGTTCAATGATCGAAGGGTCAGTGGTTCGAATCCCAGCTCCGACTGTCCACATGTCGAAGTGTCCTTGAGCAAGACACCTAACCCCAAATTGCTCCCAATGAGCAGATTAGCACCTTGCATGGCAGCTGCCGCCATTGGTGTGTGAATGGGTGGAAAAGCGCTACATAAGTGCAGTCCATTTACCATCTCTGAAATGGTAATATGATATAATTGTATGATGTAGTTTTAAGCTGCTGCATGTTTTGTGTAATGTATGTAATTATTTTAAATTGTAATTTTCTAGAAAAGCCTAACTGACTGGGGTTGTAAATTAGCCAATAGGCTAGAAACCTTTCATGCAACACATCTATTACGACAACATGTATGTAACAATGTGCGCTGCATTGTCCCTAACAAATAAACCCGCAAAATAAAAAATAAAAATAAAAAAGGGAACCTATTCCATCCCAAAACATGGCAGCTGTCTCGGTAGCCTCAGCTTCACAGCACCAGCATGGTAAATCCCTTCAGATACACATCCACAAAAACAAACCCAGATTGCTTCTAGGGCCGTTTCCCTGCTGACTAGATCTATGGTCTAATCTTGATTTTTATTTTTTCCTCAGTCAGTCAGCCCTCGTTAGCATCAAGAAAAAGCCAGGGGATGTATGACAACCTAAACTAAACACCGCAACCCAGGAGGGATTGTGGGAAATAACCATAATAATTCAGAATCCCAGGAACACTCTCCTGTTAATCTCATTTCACACTCTCGCTAATGGCCCTGCCAGTGCGTGTGTGCGTGCGTGTGGGTGGGTGTGTGTGTGGATGTGTGTGTGTGTGGGTGTATATGTGTGTGTGTGTGTGTGTGTGTGCGTGTGTGTGTGTGTGTGTGTGTGCGTCGCAGTGTGTCATCAAGCAAGTGATTACTATGGCAGGATAAATCCCAGGCGCGTCCGGGGAGGTGGGGACATTAACGGCAGCCGTTCTGCTCAGTGGGGACTTATAAACACAGCGGAGGGGGAGGGGCTGACCCCCCACAACAGCAAAGACAGGGAGACCCGACCCGCGGGGAGGAGGATTAATGCATGGAAGAGCTTCCTGGATGGGGACCGTGTGGGTAGGGAGGAGTATTAATGCACGGAATGGCTTCTTGGATGGGGGCCATGTGGGCAGGACGCCGAGATGGTTTAACTGATCCGTACAGAAAGTGATTTGTATGCTAAGGAGCCATCGAAGAAGAAGGATTCACCAGCGCGCTAATGCTAACGTTAGCCGCATGAACAAGTGTGGCGGAGGACTGGGCGGAAAGGCCAGAAATATCAATATTGGGATATTCGTCACACCCAGAGCATAACAAGACTCAGGGATGGGAACATATTGTTATGCAGAGTGTTTTGGCTCAGTTTATTTGAATGTTCTGTACAGGAGCGCCGTACGGAGGAGAAACGTTAGGGTGATGATTCTAAGGGCCTGTGACTGACTGGGGCCCTAAAAATGTATTAGAACATTTGGTACACTTTTTTTTCAATATTAAATGATTAGTCTATCGTCATTAATAGAATCATTCTTGTACAGTGTACTGATCAAACAAACAGTCATTTCCACAAATGGGCCCTATACATTAACAATCTCTGAGGGCCCCCTCTGTGGGCCCCCCCCCTGAGATTTTTTCACCTAGTCACAAGCACCCCCCCCCCAATACGGCTTTCTCCCCGAGACGGCCCCCCCCCTGCTCAATGTATGAGACTTGGCAGCCCTGTCAATCAGAACAAATTCCAGGATTTTTAAGGGCCTTGGTCCCTGGTCTCCCAGGCAGTTCAAGCAGTTCGCAGCTTACCAGCTGCTTCCAAGAGGTGTGAAGTTCTTCGAAACGAGTTGGACTGTTTGGGGCCCTGGGTGGTCAGTTCCACTCCCCCTTTGACGCCCATCCAAACAGCTGTAGGTGAAACCGACTCACGGCGCTCACCTCATAGACGTTGAACTGGCTCTGTCCCCGGGACAGCTCTCGGTAGCTAGTGGTGAACTCCCCGATGAAGTCATGGCTGCCGGAGAGAGAACAGAGGAACCAGTGTTAAATGAATGAGACCTCGGCACCTCGTCCTGGCAATAATAGGAATCACTGTTGTATGACGACGGAAAGGAACCCTTGAGGCTTTCTGAGAAGGGTAAGTCGTCTTGGCGGTAAGGGGCACTTCGGCGAGCTCAAGACACTGACCTGCCATCTCGGTCCCAGTCGTACACCTCCACCTTGATCGTTCTAGAAGGACAGAAACACACAACAGATGCTACTGAAGCCGCTACCGGAAACCATTACAAAAATGGCTACCCCAGGCAATAAAGCTTTGCTCTTGTGTGGGTAGTTATGGGAGCGCTTGTAAGGTTCTGGTGACTCAAATAAAATCTTGTTTGTCCATTAAGGTACCTTTGAGCATAATAGACTTGAACTTTTGATCTTGAACACTCATCATCAGGCAGTTTGTGTGGTACTGTGTTCTCATCTCCATAGGTAAATGGTCACCTTCAGGGTTTAGAAGATTTAGTCTTGAACATGAGCAGACGTGCTCATAACCCCACCCATGCAAACACACTGAAAGTGAGTATTTTGGTTTAGGTTGCTTGGTTAATGTCTGGATTAACACATCAAAAAGGAAACATCTGACTGACTAACTTTAACACACTGCATACAAGATGGACAATAATGACTACAAGCGCCCGTTAAGGAGGAAGAAAGCTCTTTTAGCTGGGGTGCTTCTCAGCAAAAGCAATGAGCTTCAACAGCTAGAAGCCGTGAGAAAACCCAAAACCAGCCCCTCTTTAATGTTGAGGTCTGGTGCCTGTGTGTTTTCATCTCACATAGACAATACTATTCATCAGTGCTTTATGGGAAAATCTGAAATGAATAATCAAGTTTAAAAAAACAAAAACAAGATGTGTTTATTGACAAGCCAAGATATTAATGACAGATACAGTAGGCCTAGGTCCACTGAGATATAAGTTACTTAAATCTTACTCAACTTAACTTAACTTACTTAACTCCATAATAGCCTTCACTGTTGAAAAAATTCAGTTCAGTTTCAGAATATTCAGTTTTCTAACTTCATTCTTATTTTTGGATTGAAAGTTTGGGTGAATTTGTGCCCTGCTGTGGGTTGAAATATGCTTGTGCAGAGAAGTCTGTGTTCTGTCTCGGGGGGGGGGAAGGAAGAATCAGCACACGTCTAAAAATGAAACTCTTAAAACCACAGCAGCATTTGCAGATTTTCACACGGGTTTTGAGACACCTGCCACGATGACAAAAATGCCAGTGGGGGTGACGTTTTACAAACTTCCTCCGTAGCCCTAACTCGTAACCTGACAAAACTTTCTTTTTTCCTATCGTTCCTTCACACTGATCTGCCCCCCGCTGCGGCTAACCCGGACTCAGACACGCTTCTGTGGGAATCAAGCAGGCGACATCACAGCCATGGCGCCCGGCGCCGAGGAAGGGAACACGCCTCACTTCCTCTTTTGAGGTTATCTTCAAGGTGGCGAGTGAGAGAGGACTTCCAATCGCCAGCGTATGGTGGAGGAATGATAACTGTGTTTTCGAGAGGCAGAGAGAGAGAGAGAGAGAGAGAGGGGGGGTATGAGAGAGATGGAGAGAGATAGAGTATGAGAGAGGCAGAGAGAGATGGAATAGGAGAGAAAGAGAGGGAGGGAGCGAGAGAGAGGGGGGAGAGAGAGAGTGTGAAAGAGGGAGGGAGTTGGAAAGAGTGGGAATAGGAAAGAGAAGGAAAGAGTAGGAGAGAGACAGAGAGGGAGTAGGAGAGAGACAGAGAGGGAGTAGGAGAGAGGAGAGAGTAGGAGAGATAGAGAGAGTAGGAGAAAAGGAGAGAGTAGGAGAGAGAGAGGGATATTTTTTTATACCTGACATTTGACAGTTTTTAGCTGACATTTCAAGATTGGATGTAGGCAATATAAACAGTACAGCCTGTGAGACACCCAAATAACCCCTGTATGAAAGTAAATGAGTTATTTCAGTTCCATTCAGGTTTATTTGTACTTCACGCTCTACTGATAGC
The DNA here is from genome assembly GCF_949987555.1 of Borostomias antarcticus. Classification (NCBI taxonomy): domain Eukaryota; kingdom Metazoa; phylum Chordata; class Actinopteri; order Stomiiformes; family Stomiidae; genus Borostomias; species Borostomias antarcticus. Next base: position 5,482,217 of record NC_140244.1, read on the forward strand.
CTACACGGTGAAATTGACATTTAAGCCTCTTAGTTTTTCTGCAGACACCTACCTGCTTTTGGTGACAGCAAAACTCAGTTCCATTAAGGTTTGATATTCACAGTGTTACCCAACAAAGGCTTCTTGCATCTTTGAAAGACTTCAAAGATGCAAGAGGCAAGATCGCTACTGCTCATACTAGATACGGCAAGAAGGTTATCTTCCCGTTAATTATCGCAGTGCGTCACATCAATGAGCTTTTCTATGGGCGGGCCGCTTCCAAAACATTACAATACTCCTTCCCTTCACGCCTCATCGTGTCACTGTTCTCGTTTGAACGTGAGTCGTACTGTCAACACAACTTCCTTCCCGGCTGATTGCGCGTGGGAGGGGGGGAAGGCGGAGCAGTAATGAAGCGTTGACACGCCGGCTTCCCAGCTCTCCGTTCATTCCGACTGCTTGTGATCTTTCACCGGAGACAGAAATAGGCCCCGTGTGAGTGACTCCCCCGCGCTAGCGAGCTAATAAGCGCTAGCATCGGTTAATAAGCACTAGCGTCAGTTAATAAGCTGGGCGCTACGCTGCTACGGTGCCATACTATTGTTCCGACATCTCACTAGTCTGAAACATCCCATCGTCGCTCGGACTCTTGAGCCGTCGGAACAATGGGATGTCTGACGATCGGTGAACAAGTTTCGGACTAGTGAGACGTCGGATCAATGGTAAGCTATGTCGAGCAGCTAGCCAGTCCACTTAGCTTGACGGCTAAATTGCGCTCTGTGAATGAATGTGCTGGAGCGGACTAAGGAAATAAACTGATGATAATGAAGAGAAGAGAGTGGTTGTTCTTTGTTCGATCCCACCCACCAGCCTTGTTTACACTCATGGGGGGAAATAGCAGCGGGGACTGCCCACTGTTCCGACATAGCCTACCATTGATCCGACGTCTCACTAGTCCGAAACTTGTTCACCGATCGTCAGACATCCCATTGTTCCGAAGGCTCAAGAGTCCGACCGTCAATGGGATGTTTCGGACTAATGAGACGTCGGACTAATGAGATGTCGGAACAGTGATATGGCACCGCTGCTCGGTGGGGTTGTGGTGTGTGATTTGATGTTGTTGTGTTTCAGAGTTAAGTACAGACTACTCTTCCCTGCTATTTCATTACACGGCCCTCTTCCATTTTTAACCCAATCTCCTCTCCTCCTCTCTCCTCCTCTTCTCTTCTCCTCTCCCCCTCTCACCTCCCTTCCTCTCCTCTCCTCTCTTCTCCTCTTTTCTCCTCTCCCCTCCTTTCCTCTCCTCTTCTCTTCTCTCCTCTTCTCTACTCTCCCCTCTCTTCGCCCCTCCCTTCCTCTCCTCTTCTCTCTCCTCCTCTCTCCTCCTCTTCTCTCTTCTCTTCTCCTCTCCTCCTCTCCTCCTCTCCTCCTCTCCCCTCCCTTCCTCTCCTCTTCTCTATCCTCCTCTCTCCTCCTCTTCTCTCTTCTCCTCTTTTCTCCTCTCCCCTCCTTTCCTCTCTTCTCCTCTCCCCTCCTCTCCCCTCCTCTCCTCTCCCCTCCTTTCCTCTCTTCTCCTCTCCCCTCCTCTCCCCTCCTTTCCTCTCCCCTCCTCTCCTCTCCTCTCCTCTCCTCTCCTCTCCTCTCCTCTCCTCTCCTCTCCTCTCCTCTCCCCTCCCTTCCTCTCCTCTTCTCTTCTCTTCTCTTCTCTTCTCTTCTCTTCTCTTCTCTTCTCTTCTCTTCTCTTCTTTCCTCTCCTCTCCTCTCCTCTCCTCTCCTCTCCCCTCTTCTCCCCTCCTCTCCCCTCCTCTACCTTCCTCTCCTCTCCCCTCCTTTCCTCTCCCCTCCCCTCCTCTCCTCTCCTCCTCTCCTCTCTACCCATCACAATAACCAGGAGAGAAGGCTTCAGAGCTCAGCAGGAGCAGATGAACAATGCGAGGTCTCAGCGTGAACACAGATGTCACAGCGTGTCACAGCGTGTCCAGGAGCGCCGGTCTGAACCGGGTCCTGGTCTGTCTGACTGCCGGATGGAGGACAGGATAATACGCACATTCAGAAACAGCTCCGACTGCCAGGGCTAGTTTATGACTGTAAACCCCTGTCTGCTTGAACATGGAGGGATGGTGTATTATGTGCCTGAGTGTCAAACCGATGGACTTGCTGTGAGGTTCCCCTTATAGACTGTTTTTATGATGGATACATGCGCACGCATAAACCCTCCCTCATTCTCTCTCTTTATTTCTCTCTCTCCCTCTCCCTCTCTTTCTCACACACACACACACACACACACACACACACGTATAACCTGTTTGATGTGCATGCGTGCATGTGTGTGTGTGTGTGTGTGTGTGTGATATCATATGACATAGTGGGTGTTTCCAGGCCTGTCAGATCCCATTAGAATCACACAGAGATGGAGGTACAGTGTGTGTGTGTTCGCGTGTGTGCGTGTGTGTGCGTATGTGAACGCAGAAGCAGAAAGGCATTTTGGGAAGTCCCTGTGATACACAACTCAATCCCTGCTGTCTGAATCGTTCTGACAGGGTGAAGACCCTCACTCTGCCGTGTGGCTGATTGGTTGGCTGATACTCAGTGACCCCCGCTAGCCAGTTACCCCCCCCAATCTCCCCACCCCCCCCCCACCCCCAAACAACACACCTCCCCCTGCATCTGAACCCCATTCAGGTTTCACACCAGGTACCACAATATGGTCCTGAGTCATCAGTCACTGGAGACCAAACAAGAAGAGAAAGAGAGAGAGAGAGAGAGAGGGAGAGAGAAGGAGCGGGATAGTGAGAGAGAGAGAGAAGGGGAGAGAGAGACAGAGAGAGGAGAGGGATAGAGAGAGAGAGAGAGAGAGAGGGAGAGAGAGAAGGAGAGGTATAGAGAGAGAGGGAGAGAGAGAGAGAAGGAGAGGGATAGAGAGAGAGGGAGAGAGAGAAGGAGAGGGATAGAGAGAGAGAGGAGAGGGATAGAGAGAGAGAGAGAGAGGGAGAGAGAGAGAGAAGGAGAGGGATAGAGAGAGAGAGAGGGGGAGAGAGAGAAGGAGAGGGATAGAGAGGGAGAGAGAGAGGGGGAGAGGGAAAGAGAGAGAGAGAGAGAGAGAGAGAGAGAAGGAGAGGGATAGAGGAGGAGAGAGAGGCAGGGACAGGTAGAGAGAGAACGAGAGAGAGAGGACTGACACCATGGCATTATTCCATGTTTCCCTCTCCTCCACCTTCTTCCGTCTTTCACTACGCTGGTTCTTTCAATTTGCTGTCTGCCCTTTCTCTCTTTCTTTTTAACAACCTTGAATCCCTCCATCATCTTTTCCTGTTCACTCTCCCCAATCTGAACCAACAACAATAATACAGCCAGCCAGCCTGATCCCTAACACACACACACACACACACACATTCCTTCAGCCACACACACACACACATACACACACACACACACACACACACACACACATAGTCTCATCCCATCCATCTGCTTCACTGCACGTGTATCAGGTACAGCTTATCTGTTCAGAGCCCCTGTGGTGATAAGTGCCCCCCCCCCCCACACGAGGACGTGTGGACATTACCTGTCCCTAACTCTATGGAAGAGGCTTATCCTACGGACCGCGCCATTCCAGGAACGATCAATACGAGGGGTGGCCTGATCCTTTGGAATTGGTGTTGTTATTGAATTCCATTTGGATTGGCAGACTGACAGATAGCTACTTTATTCATCCCCGAGGGGAGGTTGTTGACAGGGGAAAGCACCCAATGAGACTCTGACAAAGGGGATGAGGGGCGGGGACGTCAGCGGAGCCGACCAATAGAAATCGACCGCTGGCTTATACAGTACTCAAAGACCGTGTTTGTGGATTGTGTGTTTGTTTACTGGACAGCTCAGGAAGAGTAAACAATAAGCAATGGGGGAGGGAGGAGGGGGGGAGTAAATATATAAATAAGGATGAATGGGTGAGAGAGAGAGAGAGAGAGAGGTGGGCAGGAACTAGACCCGGTGGGACGAAGGTCTGGAGAGGTTGATGGCAGAGGAAGAGGAGGGGGGGGAGGCAGAGGAGCACATGTACCTGGGATGGAGGGATGGAGATGAGAAGAGAGGGAGAGGGAGGGAGAGGGAGTGTGTGTGGGGGGGGGGGGGTGAGCATCACTACCTGTCGTAGTCCCCGTTGCACATGGCTCTGACTGGGATGGTGAAGGACTGCCACACGGGGTTCAACGTGTTCTTCACCACCTCCGTCTTATGACAGATAGTAAACCTGAAAGAGAGAGTGAGGGGAGAGAGAGAGAGGAGGAGAGAGAGGGGGGAGAGAGAGAGGAGGAGAGAGAGGGGAGAGAGAGAGGAGGAGAGAGAGAGGGGGAGAGAGAGAGAGGAGGAGAGAGAGAGAGAAGGGAAGAGAGGAGGAGAGAGAGGGGGAGAGAGCAGGAGAGAGACAGAGAGAGAGAGAGTAAGGAACAACAGAGGGAAAGAAAGATTGAGCAGAGGAAGGGAAGGAGACCATGAGCAAGAGCAAGACCATGTTGAGAGAACGATGATGAAAACAGTCGCAAGACTTTCTCTCTCTCAGCCCTCGGGCACACAGCTGTCAGCGATTTTGCTTTTTTGATACTTTTGATACCTTTCCTAAATTGACCTCCCATCCTCCCATCACACAGATACACCCCGCCGATCCCCCCTTCTGTGGAGAATCTCTTTTTCTCTGAAGCTGTAAGATGGCTCATGCCCCACTGCTCCACGGTCAGCCATTAAGACGGCCTTGGTCAGCCCTCCGGTCGCGGCGTGCTAGCTGGTGCCTCTCTCGCGCTAGCGCCCGGCGGAGGACACGTTAGCGCATCTGCTAGGCTCATTTCCCACCAGCTCACATTCGAAATGGATGAATGCGGCTAACGGCTAACGATGGGGAAGAGTTGGGTGTTTCCTGCAGGCTGGTTGTTGAGTTGATGCTGTTTCTTATGTTACGGCGGCACCACCGCGCGCATTCCCCTCCGCTCCTCCGAGCTTGCCGGTGGCCCGACGCAACGTGCGTCGGTCCGGCTCTACCCCGCGGCGTTCGGGGTCTCCCGAATTCCCGCCTCCTGAGAGTATTCCTGAGACGCCCAGCACCTCAGCACGCGCACAGCGCGCGCTCCAACGCCACAGGTGAAGGCAATCGTGGTGATTAGTGAACGCGCTTACGGCTGAGTGCTGCGCACCGGGTCCCAATCATCATCGCCTGCCTACAAGAACCCTGGTTTTCTCCATGCTCATCGCCAGAACTTCCCATAGAATTCCTGTGGCAAGTACCCTAGCCAGCGTAGCCTACCTTGTTGATTGCTGTCCGTATCTCTGTTTTTGCTTATCCATTTTTTCTCGTTCCGTTTTACTTTCCCTCCAGACCCAGTGTGCAGTGCTCGGCTTGCCTGCTATCACCACCCCTGGACTGAAACACGGATTCCCTGACCCCCCTTCTGGATATGGACTTTGACTACGGATTACGGATATTGGACATTGTTTGCTGATCGCCTGACCCCTGCCTGTTTATCGTTTTTGACCTTGCCTACTGGACTTATTTATTTATTATTAAACCGCCCTTTGGGCTTTGCATTTTTCTCTGCCTCCGGTGTCGTGCGTTTGGGTCCAAATCCAACCCAGTCATAACAGAAGATCTGGCCAGTATGGACCCAGCCGACACTGGAGAGCAGTGGACCCAGCCCCAGCGTGAACCTCACCTAGCTAACCCCAAGCCATATGATGGGACCTTCTCTGAGTGTAGGGGCTTCCTCATGCAGTGTGGATACATTTTCCAACATCAACCCAGCATGTATTGGTCTGACGCTGCACGGGTGGGCTACATTGCTACACTCACCACTGGGGAGGCTCTGAAGTGGGTCCAGGCAGCCCTGGGTCCGGGCAGTCACCTCCGCGATGACTATGCTGCTTTTGAGGCCGAGTTTAGGCTAGTTTTTGATCATGCGGCTGATGGTCAGGACGTTAATGCCCGTCTCACCACCATCCAGCAGGGTGGCCGCTCCGTGGCTGCCTACGCTACCGAGTTCCGCACCCTGGCTATGGGTAGCGGGTGGAACGACGTCGGTCTGCGCAGCGAGTTCCGACGAGGCCTGAGCGAGACTCTCAAGGACGCGCTGGTCAGGGACCGCCCCACCTCCCTTAACCAACTCATCTTTCTCGCTATGGAAATCGACGAACGCAACCAGGAGAGGAAGCGTGAGAAGGCGCTGCGTCATCCCGCCCCCTCTGGTCGCTCTCCGGGCAACTCCTCCACCGTTCCACTTACCCTGACCATGCCTGCTCTCACCAGCGAAGAGCCCATGCAAGTGGGTAGGGCTCGCCTCACGGCTGTTGAGAAGGACCGAAGGAGGGCACTGGGATTATGTCTCTACTGTGGAGCTAAGGGCCATCTGAGGGACAACTGTCCCACTCTGCCAAGAAGAGTAGGCTCACCAGCCAGGAGGGGATTTCTGGTGAGCCATGTTACCCATTCCCCACCATCTGTCAGCCCTGCCCGGTTCGAAGTTACCCTCGCCTGGCACGGGCAGACGCTTACCATCGGTGCGCTCATTGACTCTGGGGCTGATGACAACTTTGTGGATGCGCACCTTGCCGCCTCAGCGGCTTTCCCCCTCGCCGCCCTGGAAACCCCTCTCACCGTCTCGGCCTTGGATGGACACGACCTAGGCCCCCTCACACACCGGACCGAGCCACTGACCATGACAATTTCCGGAAATCACGTGGAGGAGATCCGGTTCTACATTCTTGAGACCCCCCGGGCTCCTCTCATTCTGGGCCGACCATGGCTGGAGCTCCATGTGCCGCATGTCAGCTACGGCCCCGGCCGCATTCTGAGCTGGAGCACGGCCTGTTACGCGCGGTGCCTCCGTGCTGCTCAGACTCCCTCCCTGTCGTCTCGGCCGCCCCCTGCTCCCCCCGACCTCTCCACCGTGCCAGAGGTTTACCACGACCTGGGAGAGGCCTTCAGCAAGGAGCGCGCCCGCACCCTTCCCCCGCACCGGCCCTACGACTGCGGCATTGAGCTCCGCCCCGGCGCCCAGCTCCCAGTTAGTCGCCTGTACAACCTCTCCCTCCCTGAGAAGGCGGCTATGGACAGCTACATCTCTGAGTGTCTGGCTGAGGGCCTCATCCGACCCACTCTCTCCCCGGTGGCGGCGGGGTTCTTCTTCGTGAAGAAGAAGGGTGGGGACCTCAGGCCATGCATTGACTACCGGGAGCTGAACGCCATCACCATCAGGAACACGTACCCTCTCCCCCTCATGAGTTCCAACTTCGAACCCCTCCTGGAGGCCACCATCTTCACGAAATTGGACCTCCGGAACGCCTACCACCTGGTTCGAATCCATGAGGGGGATGAGTGGAAGACCGCGTTCAAAACTCCCCGAGGCCATTACGAATACCTAGTCATGCCGTTTGGCCTCACCAACGCCCCCTCCGTGTTCCAGGCTATGATGAATGACATCCTCCGGGACATGCTGGATATCTTTGTTGTGCTCTACCTCGACGACATCCTGGTGTTCTCCAGGAGCGCTGAGGAACACGTCCAGCACGTCCGCCTTGTCATCCAGCGTCTCCTGGAGAACCGCCTCTTCATCAAGGCCGAGAAGTGCACCTTCCACACTCCCTCTGTGGAGTTCCTGGGACTTATTGTGGAAGGTGGACAAACTCGGCCTGATCCCAAGAAGATCCAGGCTGTCGTCGAGTGGAGCCAACCCACCACCCGTAAGCAGCTGCAGTCCTTCCTTGGCTTCGCCAACTTCTACCGGCGATTCATACGGGACTACAGCCGGGTGGCCGCTCCCCTCACTGCCCTCACCTCCTCTCTGCGTCCTTATACCTGGACACCTGCAGCCAGTGCCGCCTTCACCGACCTCAAGAGGCGGTTCACCTCCGCGCCGGTCCTGCTTCATCCCGACCCCTCGAGGCCCTTCACCGTGGAGGTGGACGCTTCAGACACGGGTCTCGGCGGGGTTCTCTCACAACAGTCAGCGGCCGACCAGAAGATGCATCCCTGCGCCTTCTTCTCCCGCCGCTTCACACCTGCAGAGGAGAACTACGACATCGGCAACAGGGAGCTGCTGGCTGTTGTGGAGGCCTTCCAGGAGTGGCGGCACTGGCTAGAGGGCGCGGAGCACCCCGTCACCGTCTGGTCGGACCACAAGAACCTGACCTACCTCAGGTCGGCCAGGCGGCTGACCTCCCGTCAGGCGCGCTGGGCCCTGTACCTCGGACGGTTTAATTTCCACATCACTTACCGTCCGGGGTCCAAGAACACCAAGGCTGACGCACTGTCTCGGCTTTATGCGGCAGGGGAGGATCTTACCACTCCGGACACTATTCTTCCCGCCTCCCGGGTGATCGGGGTGGTCACCATGAACGTCGAGGCAGTGGTCAGGAGGGCCCAGCGCACCCAACCCGACCCCCGGACTGGCCCGCCCAACCGGCTGTTCGTCCCGGCTGCCGTCCGGACCCGTGTCCTCCAGTGGGGACATGCGAGCCGGTTTGCCTGCCACCCGGGTTCCCACCGTACGCTGTCTTTCCTACGCCGGCGGTTCTGGTGGCCCACCATGGCAGCGGACGTCAGAGAGTTCGTCTCCGCCTGCACCACCTGCGTCCGCAGCAAGGCATCCCACCAGCCGCCGGCTGGCCTGTTGCGACCCCTTCCTGTGCCCAGTCGTCCGTGGTCACACATCGCTCTGGACTTCGTGACCGGTCTTCCTCCCTCCCGGGGAAACACCACCATCCTCACCATTGTGGACCGGTTTTCGAAGTCTGTGCGCCTCGTGGCCCTACCCAAGCTCCCCACCTCGATGGAGACGGCGGAGCTGCTGACTGAGCACGTCTTTCGGCTCTACGGTCTGCCCCAGGATGTGGTGTCTGACCGTGGACCCCAGTTCACGTCTCAGGTATGGAGGGCATTCTGTGCGGGGATTGGGGCCACGGTCAGTCTCTCTTCTGGTTACCATCCACAGACCAACGGCCAGGCGGAGAGAGCCAACCAGAGCCTGGAGTCAGCCCTCCGGTGCATGTCCTCCCTTCACGCTTCCTCCTGGAGTCAGGACCTGCCCTGGGTCGAGTACTCACTGAACGCCATGGTCAGCGAGTCCACCGGCATGTCACCCTTCGAGTGCTCCCTGGGGTTCCAACCTCCCCTGTTCCTGCTCCAGGAGGCCGAGGCGTCGGTGCCGTCAGTCCAGGCTCATCTCCGCCGGTGCCAGGGGGTCTGGTCCGCAGTGCGGTCCGCCCTGCTCCGCGCTACGGCGCGCGCCTCCCGCGGTGCCAACCGGCGGCGTGTCCCGGCCCCGGTGTACCAGGTCGGTCAACGGGTTTACCTCTCCACTGCTGACCTGCCCCTCCACGTCTCCTCCAGGAAGCTGGCGTCGAGGTTCATCGGGCCCTACCTCATCGACCGGGTCGTCAACCCCGCCGCTGTCCGGTTGGTTCTCCCCGCCTCCCTTCGCCGGGTCCATCCGGTTTTCCATGTGTCTCGGGTCAAGCCCGTCGTCACCAGCGCCCTCGTGCCACCGGCTCCCGCGCCGCCCCCTCCGCAGCTGGTGGATGGCCACCCTCAGTGGGCGGTGAGGCGGCTGCTGAAGGTCCGCCGCCAGGGCCGCGGGTTCCAATACCTGGTCGACTGGGTGGGGTATGGCCCGGAGGAACGGAGCTGGGTTCCTCGGTCCCAGATCATGACCCCTGTTCTCCTCCGCGACTTCTACCGGGCCCATCCTGATGCCCCCGGTCGGTCGCCAGGTGGCTCCCGCTTGGGGGGGGGTCCTGTTACGGCGGCACCACCGCGCGCATTCCCCTCCGCTCCTCCGAGCTTGCCGGTGGCCCGACGCAACGTGCGTCGGTCCGGCTCTACCCCGCGGCGTTCGGGGTCTCCCGAATTCCCGCCTCCTGAGAGTATTCCTGAGACGCCCAGCACCTCAGCACGCGCACAGCGCGCGCTCCAACGCCACAGGTGAAGGCAATCGTGGTGATTAGTGAACGCGCTTACGGCTGAGTGCTGCGCACCGGGTCCCAATCATCATCGCCTGCCTACAAGAACCCTGGTTTTCTCCATGCTCATCGCCAGAACTTCCCATAGAATTCCTGTGGCAAGTACCCTAGCCAGCGTAGCCTACCTTGTTGATTGCTGTCCGTATCTCTGTTTTTGCTTATCCATTTTTTCTCGTTCCGTTTTACTTTCCCTCCAGACCCAGTGTGCAGTGCTCGGCTTGCCTGCTATCACCACCCCTGGACTGAAACACGGATTCCCTGACCCCCCTTCTGGATATGGACTTTGACTACGGATTACGGATATTGGACATTGTTTGCTGATCGCCTGACCCCTGCCTGTTTATCGTTTTTGACCTTGCCTACTGGACTTATTTATTTATTATTAAACCGCCCTTTGGGCTTTGCATTTTTCTCTGCCTCCGGTGTCGTGCGTTTGGGTCCAAATCCAACCCAGTCATAACATCTTATTCATGACAACAAGTCTAGTCATCCTGACATTTTGTCTTAATTGCTTTTTTCTTCCATTTTTCCATAGCTCAGTAGCTCCATAGCTCAGTAAGATAGTGTGTGTGTGTGTGTGTGTGTGTGTGTGTGTGTGTGTGTGTGTGTGTGTGTGTGCGTGCGTGCGTGCGTGTGTGTGTGTGTGTGCCTGTGTCCTCTCTCTCTCTCCTCTCTCTCCTCCTCCTCTCTCTCTCCTCCTCCTGCAGGTATGGTCACACCCACACTGTTTATAATGCTCTAATTTGATGATAGTCATTGCTCTTGGTGGATGTTCCTTTCTCTTTTAGCCCAACTTTGCAAACTTGTGAACTATTTGGAATAAAAGTAACCAGCTTGGACTTGCAAAGATGAACCTTGGCATTCTCGACTACTCTTTCCTTAATTATTAGAATAAATCTATAACACTCACTACTACACCGACGGTGCAGTGTTCTCTGCCTGTCCTGGCCCCCCTTCAGAGCGTTCCAGGTAGGTGAGGAACCAGGCAGAACCACGTCACACACTCACGTTCCATCCTCGTTGCTCCTGTAGAACACCATGAAGGGGTCCGACTTGCCAAAGAAGTCCTTCTTGTCCAGCTTGTTGGCGCAGAACTGCATCGTCGTGCTGTCCTGTTAGACGGAGAGAGGGAGAGAGAGAGAAAGAGATGGGAGAGAGAGAGGAGAGAGAGAAGAGAGAGAGAGAGGGAGAGAGAGAAAGAGATGGGAGAGAGAGAGGAGAGAGAGAAGAGAGAGAGAAGGAGAGAGAGAAAGAGATGGGAGAGAGAGGGGGAGAGAGAGAGAAAGAGATGGGAGAGAGAGGAGAGAGAGAGAAGAGAGAGAGGGAGAGAGAGAAAGAGATGGGAGAGAGAGAGGAGAGAGAGAAGAGAGAGAGGATAGAGAGAGGGAGAGAGAGATAAAGAGATGGGAGAGATAGGGAGAGAGAGAGAAAGATGGGAGAGAAAGAGGGAGAGAGAGAGAAAGAGATGGGAGAGAGAGGGAGAGAGGGAAAGAGATGGGAGAGAGAGAGAGGAGAGAGAGAGAAGAGAGAGATAGGATAGAGAGAGAGAGAACGAGATGGGAGAGAGAGACAGAAGAGAGAGAGAAGAGAGAGAGAGAAGATAAGATACACGATTTGGCTTTTAGATTGCTATTCTTGCACTTTGCCCTCAGCGCTAGATTATGCTCTTAGTCACTTATTTTGCAAGTGCACTTGTGCAGTTGTGAGTTCTGGCAAGTAGTAGTACATTGGCTTTTCCTACCTTAAATGCAATTATTAAGCATCAGCTAAATGACTGTAATGTAAAGATACAGTTACCCCTTTAGGTAACACTTTTTAATAACACCCAGCTATAACGCCTTTATAAGCTATTAGTAGATAATGAACTAATCATGAATAAACCATTTGTATACATTTGTAAATGCTTAATACAATATTTATAACTATATTTGTATAACATTTACAAATGATTTATGCATTATTCATAATGCATTAGTAGATAATGAACTAATCATGAACAAACCATTTGTATACAGAATTATGATAAAACATTTATAACAAGATTTGTATGAAAATATGGTATAGTCCTATGCACATCCAGTTTGTGAGGAGCTGGGTTGACAGGTAATCATGAAAAAGTAGAATAGAACCTGCACACTGAGACCGAGGCAATCAAGTCGTGTTTATTCCAACAACGTTTCGACCCTCAGGTCTTTGGCAAGTGACATGGGCACTTACGCCATTGTTTAGTCAGGGAGAGAGAACAGTGAAATGTGTCCCAGTGGCATCGAGTGTGGACGGTCTAGGCTAGCCAGCTGTATTTGAGGTAGCATAGCGCCGTCAACAGCCCTCGTTCTCTAGCCTGCCCACTTGCTCTTAGCTGAGCTCATTTGCATATAAGAAAAAAAGCGCTCAATCCGCTCAATCTGATCTCGTGGTCAACAGAGGGGTATAGAGGCTTGCTAGAACGCTTATTCTGAGTGGTATTTGGCATAACCACCTATACTCTCACACACAGGCTAGAGAACGAGGGCTGTTGGCGGCACTATGCTACCTCAAATACAGCTGGCTAGCCTGGATCGTCCACACTCGATGCCACTGTGACACATTTCACACACACGCACACACGCACACACCACACACGCACACGCACACACACCACACACCACACACCACACACCACACACCACACACCACACACACACACACACACCACACACACACACTCTCTCTCCCCCCAGAGTCCCTGAAGGCCTGCCTCTAATAGCATGGCAGCATGGAAGGGATATGTGACGACGAGTGTAGGTGGTTATGCTTCAGTGGGCAGACCTTCCCACCTGTCCTCTGTTTCTAGCCTGTGGCACACAGCCAAGAGCCCGTCTTAAAAAATCACTCTACTGGCTAAGGGATTCCCTACCTCACACTGGGTCACCAGGCTGTGTCTCCCTCACACTGCTACTGTAATTCCTTCTGCAGGATACTGTCCCGTCCACACAGTGATCCTCATTTACTAAGTGATCGTACGACAGAAAAATTCTCTCATTCTCACGCCAGGTTCTGCATTGATCAGTTTGGACGTGAGCAGAGACTGAGACCAAAGTCTCAGACCGTGTAGCAAGTTTGAGTTCTGCCATGAGACGGATTCTGACTGGCATCTAAGCACATAAGCCCATCACTTCA
>NC_140244.1:5500353-5502853 GCF_949987555.1 Borostomias antarcticus
GGGCCTCTCCTGTTCGCTGAAAATATTTTAGGCAGCACGGTCCACACTTTATTACTCCCTTCCTCCTTGACTACCTTCTCATTCAAACAGCAGCCATCTAACGATTCTAATCTCTCTTTAATATTGCTAATTATGAAACATTAAAAAAGGCCTCTACTGCAGCATGTAGAGGATGTAGAGGTGCTGCTGTAATGGTACGGGGAAGGAGGCGCGGCACAGAGGCAGGGGATTTCACTGGCAAGACGGATTTATCTAGAAAGCGTGGAGTGTGGAACTTTACTATGCAGGGGCAGACTGGCCATCGGGAGCACCGGGAATTTTCCCGGTGGCCTGGAGCGCCAACTGGCCTGGCCCACGGTGAAAGGCCTGCCCCCCGTCAACAATTCGCGCAGCACCCCCCCCCACCCCCCCGTCAACAACTCGCGCCCCCCCCCTCCCGTCAATAAAACGAAACTGAAGGCATTCCATCTCACCGTGTCGGCTCGGCTCGTGGCCTGACTGGGGCTACATTTCCCGGCAGGAAATATTCACCCAGTCCGGCCCTGATACTATGTGTATGTAATGCGGAGGGTATGTGGTGTGCAGGGCCGGCCCGAGGCATAGGCGAAATAGGCGGTCGCCTAGGGCGCCAAATGGCCAAGGGGCGCCTGGCCAAGGAGCACCAAAAAAAAAAAAAAAAAAATTCGCAATGCGGTGTGGCGCCTCCGCCCAGCGCCGGGCGCCTCCCCCGTTAACAAATCGCGCAGCAGCACCCCCCCCCCCCCCCCCCCGTCAACAAATCGCGCAGCAGCCCCCCCCCCCCGTCAACAAATCGCGCAGTAGCACCCCCCCCCCTCCCGTTAACAAATCGCGCAGCAGCACCCCACCCCCCCCCCCCCGTCAACAAATCGCGCAGCACCCACCCCCCCCCCCCGTCAGCAAAACGAAACTGAAGGTGTTCCATCTCACCGTGTCGGCTCGGCTAGTGGGCCGACTGGGGCTACATTTCCCGGTAGGTAGCTCGCCTACAGCTGCTGAAATGCTAGGGCCGGCCCTGGTGGTGTGATTATGTGGTATATGATCAGGGGGTGTTGTAAGTGCGTGTGTGTAAGTGTAAGTCCAATCCCGGGCTCGGAGGGGCTCAGAGGGGCTCGGAGGCAGGCAGGCAGGCAGGCAAGCTCATCACTTGGCCAATCCCCTCCCAACAGTGAAGCATGGTGGTGGCAGCATCACCCTGTGAGGATGTTTTTCAGCAGCAGGAACAGAGAGACTAGTCAGGATCGAGGGAAAGATGAATGCAGCGATGAACAGAGAGATCCTTGATGGAAACCTGCTCCAGAGCGCTCTGGACCTCAGACTGGGGCGAAGTTTCACCTTCCAACACGACCATGACCCTAAGCACACAACCAAGACAACGATGGAGTGGCTTCAGGACAAGTCTGAGAATGTCCTTGAGTGGCCAAGCCAGAGGCCAGACTCGAACCAGATTGAATATCTCTGGAGAGATGTGAAAATGGCTGTGCACCGACCATTAACCTGATGGAGCTTGAGAGGATCTGCAAAGAAGAATGGGAGAAACTGCCCAAAAATAGGTGTGCCAAGCTTGTAGCATCATATTCAAGACATGAGGCTGCAATTGCTGCCAAAGGTGCTTCAACAATATTGAGTGAAGGGTGTGAATACATTTGTAATAAATTTGCATAAATGTCTTCATGATGGGGTATTGTGTGTAGAATTTTGAGGGAAAAAAAAGAATTTCATCCATTTTGTAACAAGGCTGTAACATAACAAAATGTGGAAAAGTTGAAGGGATATTAATACTTTCCGGGTGCACTGTACTTCTCCCGGGGCTTGGCTTTGATTGATCGTCGCCAGGCCTTCTGAAAACTGTTCCAACACAGTTCTCCCCATCTGTTCATCACAGCTGTGCTGTGTGCTGTCTCCCCGGGCTTTTGATGGGTTGTTCAGAAGTTAGATTTAACTTCACTGGCGCACTAAAATGTACTGTAACTACCTACAGTACTGTATGTGCGAGCCAAAGCTACTGCCATGTCCTCTGGACGAGCCCTCAGGGCAGTGGCATTGCCATGAATCCTGGGCCCCCCCAACGATATTCTACTTGGCCCCTTCTATTGATCAGTGGCAGCTTGTTTTCTCCAAGCTGGGGCCCCCAAGCTGGGACCCCCTGAATCGTTCCCCACCCCACCCTGAATGACATCACCTCCTCAGGCTACAGCTCTATTTAGCCTCTCGTTATCGTGACGGGTGTATAGGCTCAGGAGGTAGAGCAGGTCGTCCGATGATCGTTGGGTCGGCAGTTCGAATCAAGGCTCCTCCTGTCAAAGTTTCCTTGGGCACTGAACCACAAATTGCTCCCAATGAGCAGACTAGCACCTTGCATGGCATTGATGTGTGAAGGTGTGTGTGTGAATGGGTGAATGAGAGGCCATTGTAAAGCGCTTTGGATAAAAGCGCTACATAAGTGCAGTCCGTTTACCATATACTATTCATATCCAAAATG
>NC_140244.1:5505353-5525353 GCF_949987555.1 Borostomias antarcticus
TTTGGTTTTGGTGAAGGTTTTTTGTCACTGTTGGATTCATTGTATAAGGATTGTGTTTGTTTGGGTTAAAGTGGGGGGTGGGCTGAGTGGTCCAGTGCAGGTGCGGAGGGGCATCAGGCCGGGGTGTCCTATTTCTGAGCAGCTGTACACGTTAGCCATTGAGCCACTTCTGAGCAGGTTGAGAGCTAGGGTGTCGGGGCTGATGTTACCGGGGATGCCTCTTCGTCCCTCGCTGGTGGTGTCGGCTTACGCTGATGATGTTAACGTGGTCGTTAAAGACCAGGGGGATGTGGAGTCCCTGGGCAGCAGTCTCCATATTTATGAAAGGGCATCATCAGCCAGGATAAACTGGGGGAAGAGTGCAGCGTTACTGGTTGGCCAGTGGGCAGATGGGGGGGGATTCCGATGTTGCCAGGGAACCTCAGCTGGGGCAGGCAGGGCTTGAAGGTCCTGGGGTTTTTTTTCTGGGAACTGAGGAGTTTCAGGGGAAGAACTGGGAGGGGGCTATGGCGAGAATGTGTGCCAGACTGTCTAAGTGGAAAAGGTTGCTACCACGGCTGTCCTATAGGGGGACGGTCCTGATTGTTAATAACTTGGTCGCCTCGACCCTTTGGCACAGACTGACAGTCCTGCCTCCACCACACCTGATTGAGGGGATCCAGAGAGCAGAGGTCAACTTTTTCTGGTCGGGGCAGCACTGGCTGAGGAGAGAGGACAGTGCCTGGTGGACGTCACCTCTCGTATAACAGCGTTCAAGCTACAGACGGCTCAGAGACTGCTTTTCAGCTTGGACCTGCCTTGGGTGGACACTGCTTGTGTGCTGCTGAGGAGGGCTGGACGACTGGGCTACGATGGACATCTGTTTCTGCTCCAACCCCAGTCGGTGGACTTAACTGGGCTCACTCCCTTCTACCAGTCAGTGTTGCAGGCCTGGCAGGTGTTTGAGTTTCGTTGTGGAGCGGTGCGGACTCCTGGGATGTGGCTCTTTGAGGAACCCCTGTTGGGGAACTGTTTGCTCACATCTCAGGTGCTGTCATCTGTCAGCCTGAGATCCAGACTGAGAGAGGCTGGGTGCGTCAAACTGGGTCATCTAATGAAGACGCCTGTCCAACAGCACATGGATCGGCTGAACATCAGGTCCTACAGACTGCTGCTCAGGCTGGTGAACATCAGGTCCTACAGACCGCTGCTCAGGCTGGTGAACATCAGGTCCTACAGACCGCTGCTCAGGCTGGTGAACATCAGGTCCTACAGACTGCTGCTCAGGCTGGTGAACATCAGGTCCTACAGACTGCTGCTCAGGCTGGTGAACATCAGGTCCTACAGACCGCTGCTCAGGCTGGTGAACATCAGGTCCTACAGACTGCTGTCAGGCTGGTGAACATCAGGTCCTACAGACTGCTGTCAGGCTGGTGAACATCAGGTCCTACAGACTGCTGCTCAGGCTGGTGGAGGAGGTCTGTGCTTCCCTGCCAGAAGCCCTCAGGGCGTTTGCTGAAGACCGTACTCTATCTGATCAATGAGATGATGACTTTGAGTATGTTTTTCCTTCTCTGGCTGTCTCTCCAGCTGTGGCAGGAAGAGAACAACGCTCTGCTATCTCTAAAGATCCCGGAGTTGGGAGACTTTGAAACGGTGGGGAGGAAGGCATTGTATGCCATAAGTGTAAAGGTTTTAAACTTACGCTCTCTGGCAGGGGTGAAGGTGTCGAGGTGGACTGAGTTTTTTGACACGGGGTCATCTCCAAAGGGGCTGTTGGCGGTCCCTGTTCAAACCCCCCTTTGACAAACGGACGGGTGACCTCCAGTGGAGGATTGTACATGGGGCCATAGCTATGAACAGATATCTGGTGCACCTCCATCCTGGCGCGGGGGACGGCTGTCTTTTTTGTTCGCAACCTGAACGTTTGCAGCATCTTTTTGTTCAGTGTATCCGACTGGTTAGTTTGTTTAGTCATCTGCAGGATTGGTTTAAGGGTTTGGGGGAGCGTTTTTCTTTTGGTCTTTTCATTTATGGCCCACGTTATTCTGTGAGCAGGAGGGAGGTACATATTTTGATGAATTTTCTGTCGGGGCTGGCCAAATTAGCCATTTGGAAAACCCAGAAGAACCTTGTGAGGTGGGGGGGGGCTCAGAGGATGTGGTCCTGATGCTGAAGGGGCTGCTGGCAGCTAGACTCAGGGTGGAGTTTGCTTTTTATAAACTGACGGGGAACATCAAGGGGTTTGTGCGCATCTGGGGGGTGCAGGGGGTCCTCTGTTCCGTGAGGGAGAACTCTTTGGTTCTCGGGTTCTGATGTGGGTTTTATTTTGAGGTTGGATGTTACTTTTATGATTGTGGTTTTTTAACTTGTGACAGAAGGACAATGGGGTAAACATGCCTGTTTTTGGAAATAAAAGTGTATTTTAAATTCAAATTATGTCTCTCCCTCTCACTCTCTCTCACTCTCTCTCTCTAAATGTTTGTGATCTTGTGCTGTTCTGTGCTACTGTGTGTGTTGGGGGCTGGGGGTGTTTTGGTTGTTTTCTAAGAGGATGAAATTGGTTGAAATTGGTTGCTGTTTAGTGTTTTGTAAACATGTCTCAATAAAGAGCATCAAAAGTCTCTCTTTCTCTGTCTCCATCCTTCTCTCTCTCCCTCTCTCTTTCTACATCTCTCTCCCTTCGCCCCTCTGTTCCTCTCCTCCTCCTCTCCCATCTCTCTCTCCTGTCCACTCATCCGCTCGCGCCCCTCATAGACTAATCTCCAGACCCAGAGCTCAGAGCAGCTGTCCAGGAGGTTGTAGATAGCCGTTACTGCCTGGCCTCCCAACAGTGTCCGTGAGCCAGTAGGGTTGATCGGTAGCACCTGGGGTGCTTCATTTTCACAGTGATTTTTAGTAAGGTACAGTATACATCTGTAATGTCAGAAGAAGTGTGATAGCCTTGTGATAACCTTGTGATAGCCTTGTGATAGCCTTGTGATAGCCTTGCACCAGTGGAAGCTTTCTGTGTGTCATCACTTGATTTATAACCCCTTAGGAAAACTAACAGAGAGCTCAAACAGCCTGGCGGTACCCAGATAGCAAGCGGATCTGGGCCATATACAGGCCAGATCTGGCCCTTGTGGCTTAGTTCCGGCCCATATATGGCCCAGAATTATTACACATCCGCTTGCTACTATATCTGGGTATGGGGGATAAGGCATATGAACCCATGTAGATTGACAATGCAAGATCTGAGAGCTACCACACATGCTGGAAGTCAGGGTATCCATCTATATAATAGAATAGACAATCTATATCTCAATGCAAATAGGCGATATAGACATATAAACACATACCTGAAATTGGCGGAAATGTAGTAGATGGGCATCTATGCAGAATGCTCTCAATTACGTAGCAATATCCCTGCCGTGGACTGTCATATAACATACTGTAAAGACAGCTTGTATACTCAGGGAGTTATTCCACTAAAGATAAGAGGTGTCCCAAATGAAAGAAAACGGTAGCTTTTGACTTCAGTTGATGATGTAAAGATCCCATTTTGTATGGAAGTAGGTTAGTAAGTTATCAGAAGTTAGATGTGCATTTCTTCTTTCTTAATGGCTGCCAGCAGCCCCATTGCCAATTCACCAGATCCCACATGACAATGGTGTCATTGGTGGCACTCACAGTGCCCAATTTCAGTGGAGTGAAACACTCAATTTGCATACCGTATTTAGTTGTTTGTTTTTTTTAAAGAAGAAATTATTCACTCTTCTTTACATCATCAACTGAAGTCAAAAGCTACCGTTATCTTTCATTTGGGACACCTCTTATGTTTAGTGTTTTCTTCTTAAAAAAAAAAAAAAAAACTAAATACGGTATGCAAATGTAAATGACAAATGCTTCAGAATCACATCTCAAGACAGTGAGGAGGTGTCAGCTCTGAAATGTGAACAAGAAGGAGCAGATGGCCGCCCACTTTCCATGCTGTCCATGCCACAAAGGGAGGGATACCAATCTGTACAGTAGTTATCTCCTCAGAAGACACAGATGTTTTTATTATGTCTTTGGGAGTCTGTGAGAAGATCGAGGCCCCATTATTCCTGAAGTAGAGCCCATACAAGGCTTGTGGATATTAGGAGGGTTGCTGCCACAGTTGGCATAGAGGTTTGTAGGGTCTCATTGGGTCGCATGCGGGATGCAACACTGCAAGTGCTTTTGCTGGCAAAGGGAATCCCAGATAGCAAGCGCATGTGTAATAATTCTGGGCCATATATGGGCCGGAACTAAGCCACAAGGGCCAGATCTGGCCTGTATATGGCCCAGATCCGCTTGCTATCTGGGAAGACACTCGCCTATGAGATCTGAGATTGTCTAGTTGTGCCATTTGTGCTGCCGTGTTTAGGGATGAATAAAATAAGTGCAGCTATCATGCGTTGGTAGCCTCCCTCCGCCCACTGCAGCTGGAGCAAACTGACTAGGCTAGGCTAGCCTGCTGTTTCTCTCGCTCTACTAAGCTTCTCGCCGAAAAAATGTCTGAATGATTTGTGCAACAGCTGTTTAATTCTATTTAATTGTGAATAAATAGGGTCTGTATTTTCGGTTTGATTTTTGACTTAGTAGTTAGTAGTTAGTTAGTAGTACGTAGTTAGTGGTACATTGGGGGTACTTACTCTGCAGTTGCCCAGTTCCTCTGCAGATAAGATGATGGTTCCACATTTCTTCCCTGGGATCCCCCTGTGGAGAACAATAACAAGAGAACCGGGTTACCAGAGGGTCCCCCTGTGGAGAACAATAACAAGAGAACCGGGTTACCAGAGGATCCCCCTGTGGAGAACAATAACAAGAGAACCGGGTTACCAGAGGGTCCCTCTGTGGAAAACAATGAGAGAACCGGGTTATCAGCATATTTCACCAACTCCAGCCAGCTACATGTCTCAGAGGATGTGATTCATTACATCTGTACAAACAGATGTTCACATTAGAATTGCTGAAAATAAAGGTTCAAATGAGAAGGCGTTTGGGTATAACGGGTCTTAATCTCGCCAGCTGCCAAGGCCCTGCAGAAGCCCAGCAACAGGCCTCCTGGGTTCTCATTGGCTCCTGGCTCTACAGTATCGACCAGTGAGGGTCACTGACTGGTCAATGTGGGGCCAGGTCAGGTTTTCTCTCAGACACTAATTGCCAGCATGGAGGAGAATCAGCATCCAACACACACACACACACACACACACACACACACATACACACAAACGCACACACACACGTGCACACACACACACAAACACACACACACACACATTCACACATGCACGCACCTATACTCACACACACGTCACACACACACACACAAACACACACACACACTCACACATGCATGCACCTACACTCACGCACACTCACACGCACACACACACACATACAGATGGCTCTGGTGGTGAGTTGGACCCCTCTGTTAGTTACCGTGATGTCTGAAACACTCTCTGTCTGTATGTCGCTGTCCATGGTGCTGAGCCAACTACATCCACACTATATCAGACAGGCTGATCTGCCTCTGCCTCTGCCTTTAATCGCCTGATTAAAGCTTGCCCCTTTTTTAAATGTATTACGGTAGGGAGAAAACTACTGGCCGTAGACTTTGGCAAGGAATCCACTTTATAGTCAACCTTAAAATGAACACACGCACACGTGAATCCCTTCATTCTCTGATTCTAATCCCCTCTTCCCCTTCTCTCTTTCTCTCTCCCTCTCTCTCTCCCTCCCTCTCTCTCCTTCTCTCTCTCTCTCCCTCTCTTTCTCTCTCCCTCTCTCTCCCTCCCTCTCTCTCCTTCTCTCTCTCTCCCTCTCTTTCTCTCTCCCTCTCTCTCTCCCTCCCTCTCTTTCTTTCTCTCTCTCTCTCTTTCTCTCCCTCTCCCTCACTCTCTCTTCCTCCCTCTCTCTCTCTCTCTCTCTCTCTCCCCCTCTCTCTCTCTCTCTCTCTCTCATTGGTCCTCCTGTCCACATGTCGAAGTGTCCTTGTGCAACAACCGCAAGTTGCTCCCAATGAACAGGCTACTGTAGCACCTTGCATGGCGGCTACCACCGCTGGTGTGTGAATGTGTGTGTGAATGAGAGGCCGTTGTAAAGCACTGTTAAATAAGTGGTCCATTTACTAGTTACCATTTACTCTCTCTCCATTTCACTCTCTCTCTCCATTTCTCTCTCTCCATTTCACTCTCTCTCTCTCCATTTCTCTCCATTTATCTCTCAATTTCTCTCTCTCTCTCTCTCTCCATTTCTCTCTCTCTCTCCAAATCCCCTATCACAGCTTGTATTTTTCCCCTTGTAAATTACATTACACATTTCCCTTGTAAAAGCTATTCTGAGGTGGTTGAATTAGTGTCCTTGTCGAGCGTGTTATGAGACCCATGATGAGTTTAATTTCTCTGGCTCCAAGTGGAGCGTGATATTATGATATTACCAGTCATGATCAGCTGAGTGAACTCCGCCCGACACAGCGACAGCGAGGAGAAGGTCAGTGTCGTATTGCACATTGTACCCGTACCCTGTACCTATGACCAGATAAACCTACTCGTACATGAACACACACACACACATGAACACGCACACCAACTCATTCATATACACTCATGCACACGCACGCACGCACGCACACACACACACACACACACACACACACACACACACACACACACACACACACACACACACACACACACACACACACACACACACACACACACACTCCTCCTCTCTCATGTTCCCTAGTCGTGTAATGAGTTCACACCATGAGCAGACAGATGTCCTCTCTGAATAAAACATCAAACACCATTCTGCTAATGGCACATTATTTTAGTGTTCCCCATTCTCTCTCCCTCTCTCTCTCTCTCTTCTTCTTCTCCTGTCTTTCTCCATTCCATCACTCCAAGTGCTCATAACAAAAGCACAACACACATCTTAACGTCTCTCTCTCGATGCACACTATCCAAACTTATAGAGCGATCTCCACTCATTTGACCTCATTCCTGAAGACAGTTAAGAAAAAGTTAAGAAGAAATTTCGTCTTAACTCCACTTACGAAGTTCCGGGGACAATTCTGGCATTCCTGTATGGTTTCTTATCTTGTTCTGATCTTGTTATTGTTCTTATCTAAGAACAGGATTTAAGAACGTGGAAATGCAGTCGTAGGTAGGCCAGATTGGAGTGCGCCCGTTCGCAAGGACTGAATTTATGAGAAATCCAAGGTGATTGCGTTCACATCAATTCTACAGACATCCTAGGCTTGAAATAAGACTAATAATAAATACGAGAATATTTGTATCATTAACAATTACGTTTCACATTTATAGTCATGATTCTACGAGGCATCTTGGTGTCCTAAAATAAATAAAAGCACTACACAAACACTGCAAATGGCAGTGAATAAATAAATAAGCACTAAACTCAGTCGCTATACTCAGACCCAGCACAATAGCACCTTATATTCGGTAGTCGTCAGAATGGACTACATTCTGTAAATAAACATGTGAATATCCATCACTAAAATATATGATATGGGCCTACATAATATAGATAGGGCATATCAAGATCAACAAGTAGCCTACTCATGCATTTAACTAAACTGTACAATTTAATCATCTGCTCTCAGCACATCCCATCTCTTTCATGTAGGCTACATATTTTGCATTTTGTATTAAAAGTCCATATAACGTCTTGTTTTCTATTGTTATTTTGCATTGTTTTTTTCCACCTTGCTTAAGCTCAGTGTGCACGTTATAAGAGCCAGCGGAGAAACATCTCACTGCTCATTTTACTGGTTTGTTGCATGTGACAAATAAAACGTTGAATTTGCGTGTGATCTTGAACATCAGTCATGTCAATTGGGAACGTCTCAACTTTTTCCACGCTGTCTGGGGATTCTGTGTGCACACAACCCTGTAGTAAGGAGCTGGCGGGGCGTTTATGTATGCAAATTCAGGTGTACGAGAACACACATTCAACTTAAGAAGGGGAGCACAGTTGAGAACACTTTGGCGGTATAGGAACACATTTCCACGTGTTTATGAATCCGGCGGGGATCTTTCTTAGGGTTGGTCTTACGAAGTTCGTAAGAAGACATTTAAGAAGACACTTAAGAAAATGTTCAGGAATGAGGTCCATTGTCGTCTTTCTCTTGTAATGCAATAAAGCTTCGTACTATAAAGACAGGATAACAGCTATGAAAAAACATCCATCTTAACGGCTGCGCAAAGAACAGCCCCCTGGAGGATTCCCTGGCTATGCTGTCTCTCTCTTGCCATCAAGAACCCCCCCCCCCCAACACACACACACACACACACACACACACACACACACAGCATCTGTGTCCCACTCTTTATTCATCTAACCTTCGTAATAAACTCGACCACTGCAACAGCAAAGACCATTAGGGAGCTGTTAGTCTTGTTGTTGGCTATTGTCTCTGGAGTGTGTGTGTGTGTGTGTGTTTGTGTGTGTGCATGTGTGTGTGTGTGCGTGTGCGTGCATGCACTTGTGTGTGCGTGCGTGTGTGTGTTTGTGTGTGTGTGTGCTTGTGTGTGTATGTGTGTGCATGCAAGTGTGTATGTGTGTGTTTGTGTGTATGTGTGTGTGTACATGTGTGCGTGTGTTGGGGGTTGAATGTTTGCTAATTGGCTCATTCATCAACAGGCAGACTGTCTGTGTGTCACAATAGGAAGCTGTATCTTATTAATGTGACAGCAGAGTGTGTGTGTGTGTGTGTGTGTGTGTGTGTGTGTGTGTGTGTGTGTGTGTGTGTGTGTGTGTGTGTGTGTGTGTGTGTGTGTGTGTGTGTGTAACCTAAGGCCCTGGGCCAATAGAAAGGTGTCCACAGGGAATCTGCTCTTACCACCCTAATGCAGAAGACACAACAGTCTCCTCAAATCTTTCCTCTCTCTCTTTCTCTTATCTCCGTCCTCATCTCTTCTCCTTCCTTCCCTCCTTCCCTCCTTCCCTCCTTCCCTCTTTCTCTCCTTGCCTCCTTCTCTCCTTCCCTCCTTCCCTCATTCTCTCCTTCCCTCCTTCCTTCCTTCCCTCCTTCCCTCCTTCTCTCCCTCCCTCCTTCCCTCCCTCCCTTCCTCCCTCCCTCCCTCCTTCCCTCCCTCCCTCCCTCCTTCCCTCCTTCCCTCCTTCCCTCCCTCCCTCCCTCCCTCCTTCCCTCCAGACCCAAAGAGGATCTTAGCAATGGCCTCTGAATCATTTAGGAGTCACTGAGGTCACTACTCTCTCCACAGTGAGGTCAGACGGGGTGAGAGGATCCGGTCACGCCAACACGCACAGGTCACCTCATAAGAGAGCAGCGTTGAGCGCCCAGTCTGGGGGTCAGGCTGGGGTCACGCTGGGGTCATGCCAATATCCGCTAGTCAGATAGGAAACGGTGTTCTCTCTAATTCATGTCAGAAGAGCAGAAACGTGTTCTAACCACAAACTACCTGCAACTCTCTCCGATGTTTGAACCACAAACGGTGACGCACACCCACACGCACACACACACACACACACACGCACACACACACACACACACACACACGCACACGCCACCTCCACTCCATCACATTTGCTGGCCTACAGCGCTACTGGTTCAAAGATTGTTCCTCACGGTCCGACACCTCCTCCTCCACCTCCCTCTCCTTCCTCCCTCTCCTCCTCTCCCTCAGTCCTCTCCCCTCCCTCCACCTCCCTCTCCTTCCTCCCTCTCCTCCTCTCCCTCAGTCCCCTCCCCTCCCTCCACCTCCCTCTTCCCCTCCATCTTCTCCCTCTCCTCCACCTATTCATACTAAATCCTTCCCTACTCCAGGCTGCCCAGGAATAGCTGGGCTTTATGGGTAATATTGACCCGTGAAAACAAACAGACAAAGGAGTCTGGAGGGTTCTCTGTGTGTGCTGTCTGACCTGGTCACTGGCTACATGTAGCTGCAGAGCTCTTAGTCCACTCAGCTGGACCACATGGCGAGCAGGACAATGACCGTCGTAGATAAAAGACTAGATGAGGTAAGGTCAACTGTTGTTGATCTAGGAACGGTCTAGGAGCGGTTTAGAAAAAGTCTAGGGAACGGTCTAGGAACGGCCTCGGAACGGTCTAGGAACGGTCTAGGAACAGTCTAGGAACGGTTTAGAAATAGTCTAGGAAACGGTCTAGGAACGGCCTCGGAACGGTCTAGGAACGGTTTAGAAAAAGTCTAGGAAACGGTCTAGGAACGGTCGCAGATATCCATCGGCTTTAGGCCTGGAAGTTTTATTTTGAACAGATTTTTTTGTTTTGTTGAATTTGACAGAGAGTTTAGTGTGTGTGTGTGTGTGTGTGTGTGTGTGTGTGTGTGTGTGTGTGTGTGTTTGTGTGCAGGCGTGCGTGTTTGCGTGTGATCAACACGCTCCCGTGCTCTCGGGTCTCCAGAGGTGAACAGCCATACGGTTATGAATATGTGACTCATCGTATCGGCAGGCCGTCCCTCTAGGAGGGACACAGATCCGGTGTCATGTCGGCGTCCTAACATCTGCCTCGGGGGGGGGCGCCTACTGTAGCGCCCCGCCCCGGAGACCGAGACCATCCAATCAGATCCCGTCCACGCCTCATTGCAGCCGTTTACCCTCAGACGAAAACAAATCTGAACGGGGAGTCGAAAAGCCCCACACCCCTCCCGCCACCAGCTGGTTCGTTCGCCTCCGGTATCATAACGATGAGAGCCGACGTTCCGTCAACATCTTCTCGACTCACCCGTGGCATCGTCAAACTACCGAGGCGTGGCGCGGGGGGATGATCGCGCCGTCGCCTCGTCGTGAAAGCCGGCGCCGTGACGGCACACGCGTCTCTTCTCCGGAGCTCTGGCACCGGAGGGGTTCGAGGGCGTCGGAAAGCTTTTTACTTCGCCGTCGTTATTATCGGAAACCCAAAAGCCTTGAAACCCGCCAGACGAGACTAGGCAATAAAAGCCGGGGCCTTTGAACTGTACCTGATGAAATTAGGAAGGTACCCCTCACCCCCCTCCTCGCTGCTGAAGAGGCGGCGTGCTGGCTGTCGAGGGTGTGTGTGTGTGTGTGTGTGTGTGTACCCATCCCCTCTGCACACATCATGTATCTATTAACACACATGACTTCAAAGCCCTCGGGAGAAGGAGGAGGAGGAGGAGGAGGAAGAAGGGTTCTTTTTGAACTGATATTAAAGGAGGAGGGCTTCTGCAGTGAAACCTCATCACTCAAATGTATTCGAGCGGCCCTGGCGGGTGTTCGTGCGCGTGTGTGTGCGTGCGTGTGTGTCCGCGTGCACGAGAGAAATCGAGGGATAATAAAATAGAGAGAGAGAGAGAGAGTGAAACCACAACCCACTTTCTAATTAGGCCGGTGTACAATCTCAAACTTCCTTCCTGAGCTTTCACGCACAATCTCTGCATAATCTCTTTCACGCACACACACACACACACACACACAACACACACCTCGCCTTCACTCTCTGTGGTAAGAATCTTTAATTACACCAGGTCTTCAGAGATAGACAAAGGAAACTAAACAAGGCGGAGCGCTGAGTGCAGGAACATCTCTCCATATTCATATTCATCTCACCAGAGAGAGAGGGGGAGGAGGAGAGGAGGAGAGGAGGAGAGAGAAAAATGGAGAAGGGACAGGGAGAGAGAAAGTTGTCTAGAGAAGAGAGGGGCAGAGAATGAGAGATGGAGAAGGGAGAGGGAGAGAGAGTGAGAGATGGAGGAGAGAGGAGGAGAGAGAGATGGAGGAGAGGGGGAGAGAGTGAGAGATGGAGGAGAGAGGGGAGAGAGAGAGAGATGAAGGAGAGAGAGGGAGAGGGAGAGAGAGATGGAGAGGGGGAGAGAGTGAGAGATGGAGAAGGGAGAGGGAGAGAGAGATGGAGAAGAGGGGGAGAGAGTGAGAGGGAGGAGAGAGAGGGAGATGGAGAGAGAGAGAGAGAGAGAGAGAGAGAGAGAGAGATGGAGGAGAGAGGGGAGAGAGAGATGGAGAAGAGAGAGGGAGAGAGAGAGGGATGGAGGAGAGGGGGAGAGAGAGAGATGGAGAAGGGAGAGGGAGAGAGAGTGAGAGATGGAGGAGAGAGGAGGAGAGAGAGATGGAGGAGAGGGGGAGAGAGTGAGAGATGGAGGAGAGAGGGGGAGAGAGAGAGATGAAGGAGAGAGAGGGAGAGGGAGAGGGAGAGGGAGAGGGAGAGAGAGATGGAGGAGAGGGGGAGAGAGTGAGAGATGGAGAAGGGAGAGGGAGAGAGAGATAGATGAGAAGAGAGAGAGGGAGAGAGGGAGAGATGGAGGAGAGAGAGGGAGAGGGAGAGAGAGAGAGAGAGAGATGGAGGAGAGAGGGGAGAGAGAGATGGAGAAGAGAGAGGGACAAAGAGAGAGGGATGGAGGAGAGGGGGAGAGAGTGAGAGATGGAGAAGGGAGAGCGAAAGAAAGATAGATGAGAAGAGAGAGAGGGAGAGAGTGAGAGATGGAGGAGAGAGAGGGAGAGAGTGAGAGATGGAGGAGAGAGAGGGAGAGGAGAGAGAGGGAGAGAGTGAGAGATGGGGGAGAGAGAGGGAGAGGAGAGAGAGGGAGAGAGTGAGAGATGGAGGAGAGAGAGAAGAAAGAACAGGGGAGAAGGAAGAGATTAAAGGGACATCCCAGCCACTGAAATGATTCCCTGGAAATGAGATATCTTCAGGCTACCCTCGCTTGATGGAAAATCTAATATCTGTACAGTCAGGTTATATCCACAGACGCTTTAAGTGATTTCCTCTGTGCCATTCTGAAGTACTGTAAGGTCATATGTACAGTACTCTGCTACACATTAAATACAAGCTCCCGTCCCCTATAACCCTGCAAACACTTAAAGAGTTATTAACTGATACATATGGGACTGTAGTTTGTAAATGCCATTGATGCTAGTCCTTTCCTCACTGTACTTTAATAATGATTCACTCTGTACCCCTGTACTTTGTTACTTCTGTTGTATTTTTCTGTACTCTGCTACTGTATTACTGTATATGTTGTTTTTAAGGAGGGCACATCTGTAAAAGAGGTGTCAGTAAACAACATCCTTCCCTGTCTAAATAAAGACTTCTATCTCTCTGTCTGTCTGTCTGTCGACCTAGACAGACAGACAGACAGACAGACAGACAGACAGACAGACAGACAGACAGACAGACAGACAGACAGACAGACAGACAGACAGATAGACAGATAGATAGATAGATAGATGGATGGATGGATGGATGGATGGATGGATGGATGGATGGATGGATGGATGGATGGATGGATGGATGGATGGATAGATAGATAGATAGATAGATAGATAGATAGATAGATAGATAGATAGATAGATAGATAGATAGATAGATAGATAGATAGATAGATAGATAGATAGATAGATAGATAGATATTCAGGGAGTATTCCCACATAACTTGTCATTCATGGTAAGGATTACGGATGAGGACAAGGATAAGGATTACGATGAAATGGACTTTAGAACACACCCTCCATGTTTCTCTGCTGTGAGTCAAGCTTAGACCAGCCGCGTATAAACTGAGCAACACAGACATCGACAGGAAGCTTATTCCACGTTACTTTTCTGTGCGAGTTTGGGGAAGGAATTGGCGAGTCTTACATCTGAAGACCCGTTTCAACCGCATATTAAAGGGTTGAAGCGGAGTTAGAATCCATGTCCCTCGCATCACGTTATACATAATGCATGACTCAGACAGACTGGGGGAGGGAGAGGGAGGGATGGAGAGAGGGAGAGAAGGAGAGAGGGATGGAGGGAGGGAGAGAGAGAGGGAGAGAAGGAGAGAGGGAGGGAGAGAGGGAGAGAGGGATGGAGGGAGAGGGAGGGAGAGAGGGATGGAGGGAGAGAGAGAGAGAGGGAGAGAAGGAGAGAGGGATGGAGGGAGAGAGAGAAGGAGAGAGGGAGGGAGAGAATGAGGGAGGGAGGGAGGGAGAGAGAGAAGGAGAGAGGGAGGGACGGAGGGAGAGAACGAGGGAGAGAGGGAGAGAGAGAGACAGGGAGAGAAGGAGAGAGGGAGGGACAGAGGGATGGAGGGAGAGGGAGAGCGGAGAGCGAGAGAGAGAGGGAGGGAGGGAGAGAGGGAGAAAGAGAGGAAAGGAAGGATGGAGAGAGGGAGGGAGGGAGAGAGAGGGAGGGAGAGAGGGAGAGAGAGGGATGAAAAAGAGCCTGATCTCGTTAAATAAATTGAGTGACAGGGGTGCAGCGCATCGGGAGAGAGTCCTGGAGAGAAGGAGAGCAGGATCCATTTTATTTTTCGACCGCGAGCGCCGCTGCAACGTCTAGCTGCCAGCGGAGGAACATCTCCAGTGTCGTAAATTTCAACAGTCAAATCAATTCAAATCAAACTTTATTTGTATAGCGCATTTCATACACAGAGGCAACGCAATGCGCAAAGTCCATGCCTTGGGGCTCGATTAGTGCCGAGGAAAAGGTAAACCAGACAAACACAGAGCCTTTTAAGGACTGGCGCCTCCTCTTGGGGGGGGTCAGTGCTGGGGGGGGGGGGGGGGGTTAGGCGAGGAGCGCCCACTCAGACGCTGATACCCATCAGCCGCTCCCACAACCCAGACGGCTCGCTCGTCTCCGATTGACTAATTTCACGGTTGTCTGCCGAGCAGGTGGACGAGGAGGCGGCGGCTAGCTCGTCTCTAACGCCAACGCGCCAGCCAGAGCAGAGCAGGTCACACACCTCCTCTCTCTCTCTCTCTCTCGCCATTCTGAGATTCGACACCACGGGTCTAATTGACCTGGAAAAATCCTCTCTGTCTCCCAGCGAGTGTCGGTTTGTTCTCCCGAGCCGGGGCGGGCCAGCGGGGAGCTGGTGGACTGGACTGGGTCTGTCTGTCGTACCAATTAGCCCAGGCTGATGACAGGTCTTTGGACGAGCGTGGAGCTTCTTTAACAGCGCGCCTCCTCATCATCTCTGCAGCCGCGCAGGCGGTTAATGAGCTGAGGAGTCAGACGGGCGCTGAGCTTTAAATGATCTCCCAAGACGTTCCCAGAGCTGCAGCCCTCGAGGAAATGAAGCGTCTCTCGGCTCTGATGAGACACCGAGCGCCACTTCAACCCTCCTCTCCTCCTCCTCTCCTCTTCTCCTCCTCCTCTCCTCTCCTCCCCTCCTCCTCCTCTTCTCCTCTCCTCCTCCTCTTCTCCTCCTCTCCTCCCCTCCTCCTCTCCTCCTCCACCCTCCTCTCCTCTTCCTCTCTCCTCCCCTCCACCCCTCCCCTCTTCTGTTCTCTCCTCCCCTCCTCTCCTCCACCCCTCCCCTCTTCTGTTCTCTCCTCCCCTCCTCTCCTCCACCCCTCCCCTCTTCCCTTCTCTCCTCCCCTCCTCCTCTCCTCCCCTCTTCCACAAGTTCAACACAAACTCTGAAAGAGAACAACTGTCTATTAATCCTGGATCTCTGGTGATTGACTAACAAGTTTAATTTATTCTGTGTTGGGTGTGTGTGTGTGTGTATGTGTGTGTGTGTGTGTGTGTGTGTGTGTGTGTGTGTGTGTGTATGTGTGTGTGTGTGTGTGTGTGTGAAATTCAGTGTCCTTTTCCTTTAATGAGAACAAACTTCCAATGGGAGAATTGTCACAAGAACACCAAACCTCCAACCTATAGGGATGTGCTGCCGAACCTACAATACTGCGCCGCGTAACGCACAATCAACCACCGGCTTCTACTACTGGAACCCTGCTAGAGTAACACACAGCACTAATGCAGAGAGGAGCCCGTAGAGAGAAAGAGGGGGGGGGGGGGGGGGGTAGAGAGAGAGAAAAAGACAGAGAGAGGGGGGGAGAGTGGATGCATGGAAATTGCCCAGAGGTCACTGTACTGTCGCTGACTAGCTGTGACCCAAGGGGGCGGAGCCTAACCAGCACGCCACTATCCACGCCACGAGCCCCACAACTCAGCCCCTGAGTGGGCTAGAGACACACGGCCTTCACCGGTGGACATTTTCTCCAGGAAATGTACTTTCTAGTTACTATTTCTTATTGTTATTGTTTGTTTGATTGTTTGTTTTCAATGTATATATATTTTAATGTCTCAAAGTTCCCCAACTCTGGGATCTTTAGAGACAGCAGGGCGTTGTCCTCTTTCTGCCACTGTCCCACAGCAGGAGAGACAGCCAAGGAAGGAAAAACATACTCATATTCATCATTTCATTGGTCAGATAGAGTATGGTCTTTGGAAAACTTCTGGCAGGGACCACCAGCCACCAGCCTGAGCAACAGTCTGTAGGACCTGAGGTTCAGCAGGTCAGCGAGCTGCTGGACAGATGTGGAGAGAGAGAGGGAGAGAGAGAGAGAGAGAGAGAGAGAGAGAGAGAGAGAGGGAGAGAGGGTTGGAGAGAGGGTTGGAGAGAGGGAGAGAGAGAGGGAGAGAGAGAGAAAGAGAGAGAGAGGGAGAGAGGGAGAGAGAGGGAGAGAGAGGGGGAGAAAGAGAGGGAGAGAGAGGAAGAGAGAACAAGAGAGAAAGGGAGAGAGAAAGAGAGAGAGAAGGAGAGAGGGAGGGAGAGAAAGAGAGAGGGGGAGAGAGAGCAGGAGAGGGAGAGGGAGAGAGAGAGAGAGAGAGAGAGAGAGAGAGGGGGAGAGAGAGCAGGAGAGGGAGAGAAAGAGAGAGAGAGGGGTTTCCACCACCTCTTCAATTACACGCTGATGGTTCTACAAAGCTCCAGCCACCAGGGAGCTCATTTTGCTTCATTAGCGGAGCGACAGAGAGCGCGCCATTAATCAAGATAAGCACGGGGGGACGACGGGCAGCCCCACTGCACCACTCGGGGAGGGAGGAGCTCAACCAAAATGGCCGCCGCGCTTTCTCTATCTTCAGCTGCCATCGTCGGCTAGCAGCAGCACAGCGAGGTTCCTCTGCCGTTCCGCCCGAGCTCGTTCCAACAGAACCGGGTTCTCCGCTGTCTCCTTCTACAGGGCTGCTGTTCCGGAGGCAGATGTTCTCCCTCTGAGAGTCTCAGGCAGTAAAGAGGAGAGATCATCACACCCTCTTTCAGGTTCTAACATCCATATGTCTTATTATTCCAGCTGTAAGCTTGCTAATCCAGTTGCACTATTTCCCTTCTAAAGGGCCTCTTTTGGAGGCAACGAGCCGTCTTAGCGTTCAGTACATCCTCCGTAATCGCGCATCTTCACAACAAGCCAAATGGCACAATACAACAACCGATGGTGTGTCGAAGAGAGCAATAACAAGAAGGTGCCACATGCTAATCCAAGCACATCAGACAAGCAGGGAGGACTGACGCCAGCTGCTTCACTCAGCTCCCTCGCTTACTCACTCACTGAGGAAAAGTGAAGCAAAGTCAATTATTGCTTTTTTTCCCCTCCTCGGTACCTCAGTGACACCCCAGGCAATTAGCCCCATGTCAGCAAGCAGCCCAAACTACCTAATGCTTTATTTGCCACCAGCCTTAACAGGGGAGATTTTAATACATTTTTAGAGGGAATGTTCAATGTTCAATCAATGTTTTCTCCCAAGCGGCTGCTTCTCTTGGCTTCTGCTCTGCTGTTTCTCCTGCTGGGAGATGCCTCCTGAGGGGTCTCCACGTCCGGGGAATCCTAACAAGGTCAAAATGGGGTCACGCTCACTCCCACACTGTCCCCCAGAGGAGAGGTCAAAGGTCAAATTGGAAGCGATCATCGACGAGGGAAATGCAGGTGCTTGGACCTGATTGGTCACGGGGTCATAGGTCCTCGACCCCTAAATGTACAGAACCCATAGACTGGTGAGATCATCCTGATCAGTCTGGACCTCCCCACACCAACGATTACTCTCCGATTACGTTTTTACCAGGCCAATCAGGGACTGTGTTCTGACTGCTGTTCTGCCCCGCCCAGTAGAACGTATAGCCCCCGATTGGTTTCCGTGGCAACAGTCTCCCGAAGCAACGAGCGGTAACGTCAACGTTAGTAGAATACATACGGCCAGGAGTGCAGTTATTGCAGAAATAGACTCAATACCAGAACTCATAACCAAAACTGTCACCTAATGGCTCTGATTAATGATCGGACAAAGACAATACTTGCTGAAAGCCAAGACCAAACTTTCCATTCGTGGAACATTAAAGTTGATCTTGAAACTAGACTGGTTTGTCCTGATTTGAACAAAATCTAGGACAAATTCAGAGCTCAGTAAGGAGAGAGTCTTTTGGATGGTGTACTCAGACTTGCCAATTTGTGCCCTGGCTGACAGCCAACCAGCTAAGGAGATTTTAAAAAGTAAAAAGAAAGTAGGCTGCAACCTTTGAAGAAAACTGACTTGATTAGTCAGTGAGTCACTCACTACTGGGAGTTGCAATACATGTTTTACTGCATTGGAAAGCTTAAATCTCTCTCTCTCTCTCTCTCTCTCTTTCTCTCTCTCTCTCTCACTCTCTCTCTCTCTCTCTCTCTCTCTCTCTCTCTAACGGAATGGATATCAATGTGCTTCTGGGAAGGCCTTGTTGTCCAAACCACTGGAGTATACAACCCCTGTAGCGCCAACTCTTAGTGTTGACAGTCATTCAGTATCTTCCAGCAAGGCCAACTGTGTGATATTTAAGATCAAGAATGTTTTTGTTTGTTTGTTGTGACTGTCATAATGCTTTTCTGGGTGACAAGTAAGCCTGTTTTGCCTGAAGAGCTTTGTCCATAATCCTACTGACATGAATGTTACAAGGTCCCTGGATTACGAAACAGGATTACGGGGTTAGAGCAATAACTTCAGGTTGAAGCCTGGTTTATCCGTATCACGAAGGAAGATGGATCACTTTTCACTGTGATATATCGCCATGGTAACTGCTCCGGGGCAGGTTAAGTTCCAGATTACAGATCAAAATGTATAAAGCACTGCCCGCTGACCGATCAGTTGACTTCATTTTAAAAAATCTGAGTGCGCGTATAGTGAGAGTTTCTTGTTTCTTTCTCAGAACGACAAACCCCTCTTGGGCTTTTTCCGATATCATACAGTATGAAAGGTAGCCTACAGATTGCGTAATGGCTGCTCAAAATCAGCTGATTTTGCCCGAACTTCTGTGTTTACAGTCCCACAGACTGTAAGCTACAGTAGCCTATGCACTTGTGTTCTATCGGCTACAGTTTCATATAGGAGAGGTTGTAGGCGATGCATTTTCAAGATTTGTGATTTATTAGACTAGCTTCCCGTTCCTAGGATATGCAGCCTACATTTAAGTTGAATTGTTAGAGCACCCAAGCCTGGCAATAAATTACATTCTGAAATAGGCTACCTTCACCTCAAGCTTCACTTTTCCCATCTAAATATTTATATGTATCTTAATATTGAGTTCTAAACTCCTCTTGTATAGAGACATCACATCACTGTCTGCTCCAACCTGAAACCAATCAAATCAATTAAATCAATCAATCAATCAATCAAAGCTGTATTTGTATAGCACATTTCATACCCAGAGGCAACACAATGCGCTTTACAGAGAACAAGGGAGGTGGGTATACGACCCACCCCTACATATTAAAGACTTGCTTTATTTAAGCGTCCCTTGCAAGGTTTCACAGGGTTGCAGCTGAAAGAATAAGATATAGGCATAGGCTACAATTGCTTTACACAGCGTAAAAATATATGGCCCAATTATATGGATAGGATGTAGGATATTGATAAGACACATCCACACCATGGCCAATATTTTTTCAGCTTTCCTTCCTGCCTTTGACAGCAGCGACGGCGTTGCGTCGGGATAATATAGTTCATATTTCTATAATATTGCTCCTCTTGTGTAAAATGCAGTGGACGGAGCTTGGAGCACATGTTCATCCTTTCACTCCAACCTTGACCCCTTGCCTTATAGGTCAAGACCTGGTGGGAATGACGTCATGGGACTTATATCCCAAACCTCCACACTTTCATCCTTTCACTCCAACCTTTTTATCCCATACCTAAATTCCACAAAGTAGAGTAGTGGTCAGAGCATTGGACTCCCACGCGGGATTACCGTCTATGCTGAGCTAAACTCCTCTAGTCTATTTGTGGCTAAACAAACGCTGTTGTT
>NC_140244.1:5530353-5547853 GCF_949987555.1 Borostomias antarcticus
CCCCACTAAACCAGCCCCCCACTAAACCAGCCTCCCACTAAACCAGCCCCACACTAAACCAGCCCTCCAATAAACCAGCCCTCCAATAAACCAGCCCCCCACTAAACCAGCCTCTCACTAAACCAGCCCTCCAATAAACCAGCCCCCCACTAAACCAGCCTCCCACTAAACCAGCCTCCCACTAAACCAGCCTCTCACTAAACCAGCCTCTCACTAAACCAGCCTCCCAGCCCTCCAATAAACCAGCCCCCCACTTAACCAGCCTCCCACTAAACCAGCCCCCCACTAAACCAGCCCCCCACTAAACCAGCCTCCCACTAAACCAGCTCCCCAATAAACCAGCCCCCCACTAAACCAGCCTCCCACTAAACCAACTCCCCACTAAACCAGCCTCCCACTAAACCAGCCCACCACTAAGGCCTCTAAGGCTGCTGGATCCATCCCCCATTTCACTTCACACAGCAGACGCACACGGCTCTCTCCCCCCCCCCCCCCCACCCCCCCCTGACTGTCACTTCCCTCACTCGACCCCGCCCCCCCACAACTGTCACTTCCTCTCACTATGTCTACGTCTTCTCACAGTCAGACAGGAGAAACGCTGGAGGTGGACAGGTTCTTGTTTTGTTCCTCTCTCTCTCTCTCTATCTCTCCTTTTCTCTTTCTCTCCCGTCTTCTCTCTCTCTCCCCCTCTCTCCTTCTCTCCATCTCTTTCTCCCACTCGACCCCCCCCCCTCTCTCTCTCAATTCAATTTCAATTGAATGGGCTTTGTTGGCATGAAAGAGCAAATATTTATATTGACAAAGAATCAGTGGAATTACAGAAATAATTCTATATACACATACACATCCCAATACACAAATACATGTATATACACATATGCAACTACATTACACAGGTATAGAGCTGCAGTTTGCACCTGAACCCTTTCACACATACCTATAGATACAGATACAGTATTCAGAATACGTATTCAGTATTCAGATTATTGAATGTATAGGAAGCACATGTTTTATACTTTCTATAAATTCAATATTCAGAAATTGTGCATTCTAATATTCCCTCTCTCTCTCTCTCTCTCCCTCCCTCTCCCACTATTCCTCAGTCTCTCTTTCTCTCTCCCTCTCCTTCTCTCTTTCTTTCTCTTCCTCTCCCTCCCTCTCTCTCTCCTTCTTTCTCTTCCTCTCTCTCCTCTCTCTCCCTTCTCTCTCACACCCTCTCTCTCCCCCTCTCTCCCTCTCTCTCTCTCCTTCTTTCTCTCTCTCTCCCTCTCTCTCTCTCCTTCTTTCTCTCTCTCTCCCTCCTCTCTCTCTCCCTCCTCTCTCTATGCT
This sequence comes from Borostomias antarcticus, assembly GCF_949987555.1. Classification (NCBI taxonomy): domain Eukaryota; kingdom Metazoa; phylum Chordata; class Actinopteri; order Stomiiformes; family Stomiidae; genus Borostomias; species Borostomias antarcticus. The sequence goes on from NC_140244.1 coordinate 5,531,683, forward strand.
CGTTCCGCCCTCCTCTCTGCGGTTCTAATCAGAAGCTCCTCAAGCCAGATTCTAATCCTCCACCAGCTCCACCAATCACCTCTTATAGAGCCCAGGAGACACACACACACACACACACACACACACACCCACAAACACAATGATGTAGAAATTAAAGCAGCAGGCTGTGATCTCTGCAGTGCCACCGGCTGGTGACAAACTACCTCGGTAACGCCACCGCCACCGCGGGCAGAGTGGATCTGGGCCCACCCCAAGAGAACCACCGGTCATCCATCAGTCCACCACTTAAACAGGCTGAGAGGGAGCGGACAGAGGGGAGGGAGGAGGAGGAGGAGGAGGGGGGGAAGGAGACGCCTCTGGTGGTGATTAAAGCCCCGGTCATCACTCTCCTCCGCTGCTAGGACCAGAAACACGCGGTAGTTATAGTCCCCTGGATCACACACGCACAAACACACGCACGCACACACACACGGCGCGTACACGCACACCTGCAGTACACTGTGCACATACACACACGCACATGCATACTCGCGCAAACGCACACACAGGCGCGCGCGCAAGCACGCGCAAACACAAACATGCACACACACACACCTATACACACACACGCACGCACCTACATACACACGCAAACAAACACACACACACACACAAACACTAGTTTCACCCAGAGCCATAGACTTTGGCCAAGTTGGTTTGCAAGATAATGGTAAATGGTAAATGGACTGCACTTACATTTTTTATCCCAAGCGCTCTACAATGAAGGCCTCTCATTCACCCATCCACACACACCGTTGGCGGTAGCTGCCATGCAAGGTGCTAACCTGCTCATTGGGAGCAATTTGGAGTTCAGCGTCTTTGCTAAAAGGACACTTCGACGTGTGGACAGGAGGAGGCGGGACTCGAACCGCCGACCCTGCAGTCATTGGACGCTCTACCTCCAGAGCCACAACCGCCCGAATCTCCCAGTTAAGGCCGTTTCAGACGAGGAGCGATATCCGCGCATTGTAATTCATTTTCAATGAGAGAGGCGGGCGGACAATTTGGGAGCCGCGGACAATCTGGGGCGGAGCGGCAAGCAGGCGCGAGAACGCAGGCGGAATATCGCTCCCCGTCTGAAACGGCCATTACACTCCGCGGAGATAAGGAGCCAAGAAATCTGTTGCGACGACAAGAGAACGACAATAACGGTGGATCTAATTCTATGACCTGCCCTTCTTTGGTTCATGGATGTGCATGTGTCACTCTGTCTAATTCTATCCCACGTTATATAATCAGCCTCTTTTTTTGTGTGAGAAGTGTTTATATCTGCGTCATATCAGCCTGTGTTTAATAGGAAGTTGCTGCGGAGGCTTTGTGAAACTTTCTGTGTCAGACGTCCACAGAGGACGAGCAGAGCAGGGACAGGGAGACCTGCCACCAACCCTCTTTAGGCTGGCGTTGACAAGCAGCCTGGTGGAGGAGAGAGACATGAGACAGCTTTATCAACAAGCAACAAGACATCCTTCTGTCTCTGATGGGACGCTGTGCCGGAGGGGTGTGTGTGTGTGTGTGTGTGTGTGTGTGTGTGTGTGTGTTATGACTCAGTGCGGAGGTCCCTCTTTACCTGCGGGGGTGGTGTGTGTGCTTCTGGCAGGGTGTGTGTCTGTAGTTGTGTTTCCATCAGCCTATTTAGATGCGCATCTACAGTAGAAGTATCACATCGGAAAATGATGACGGAAACGGAAAAATTCGAATTAAAATCCCCTGATTCGCACAAACAAAAATACGCTCGCTATGGCCGGGTTTTGGCTGATTCGAAAAAGTGTTGATTCGCAAAACGGGGGATGGAAACAGTTTTATTCAAATTAAGTCTGACGTAGCGCACTTGCACACACGTGACCAATCAACTGTTTCCGCTCGCGGCGTTTTCCCACAAGCCAACAACATGGCGGAAAGCAGCCCGAGATTTGTACATTTGTACAATGTACATTCAAAATTTGTCTTCACGAGCACAATATGTCAGGCATTTCAATACAACACAAATACAATACAAATACACAACATAAAACATTGTATTCTCTATAGATATCATTTAATTCCGATCAGTTACACAAGTCATCCTTCTGCAATCACCAACTCGTCTCAGGAATCATCTTCTCTGGGTAGGAAAGCAAAATGTTCACACGACAGACGTGCGCTCCTTTCGTCAACAATATTGCATGGTGCGTTTGTTTTGATGCCGGCGACAGCATGCGAGACTTGTTTCTGGTTCTGCGGTCAGGTAATCTCGCAACTCGTGCGAGTTCGTAGTGTAGTTTTCACGCTCCAAACATTTAATGGAAACACACATGATTCGTATTTCTTATAATGCGCATTTCCCAAAGATTCAAATCACTTTTAGATGGAAACGAGGTTTGTGTCTGTCTGTCTGTGTGTGTGTGTGTGTGTGTGTGTGTGTGTGTGTGTGTGTGTGTGCCTCTGCCAATGTAAACCTGCAAATCCAGCCCACACTTCTTATCTTTCACCTTCCCTTACTTGGAGGACTTGCTCTGTGTGTGTACTGTATGTGTGTGTGTGTGTGTATGTTCCTGTATAGATGTGTGTGGTTGTGTGTTGGAGGGGAGGTGCACTTGGAATGAAAATCAAAGGTAAATGAGTCTTAAAGTGTCCTGAAGCGCCAGCATCTGTTGTTGCTTGGCGTCTCGTCAAACACTCAATTCCCAACCGCTCTTCCTGGACATGGGGGGGTGGGGGGGTGGGGGGGCTTATGTTTACAGCCCTTCTTCCAAAAACATCAAAGGATCATGCGATAACGCTCTCCAGGCTACGGAATCCTAGGGAATCCAAACCGACACAAAGCCCCAGCCCACCCCTTTCTACCGCTAAAAACAAATATGCGGTTCTTATCGCGGCAAAATGTCAGCCGAGGAAGTGTGTCCACACGTACGAGCGTTCACGTGCATCTGCATATCGCTGACCGGTAACCACACGGCACAGGGGGGGGCGGAGCCCGCTGCTACTGAGGGTCGGAAATAGCCGGTAGCCATACCAACAGAGAGAGATGTGCAGTGTGCTGACAGGAGAGAGAGAGAGAGAGAGAGAGGGAGAGAGAGAGAGAGAGAGACAGGAGGGGGACGAGGAACACACTGAGACTGGAATAGACGAGAGAGGAGGGGCGGGGATGCAGAAAGAGAGAGAGAAAAAAGAGAGAGAGAAGAAATAAGAAATAAAGAGATGCAATATCTCAAGATAACTGAAAAAAAAAAATAGATACAACAAATGACTTCTCGCTGCAGCACATGGATCCCGGACCACGCAGACAACCCACACCTCATTGGAAGTCCCTAGCGCCGCGCCGAGAGGCCAACGGCGGGTTTAAGCCTCTTGGGATTGGAGGAAAACAACATAATACACTGTTTGAAAAGCCCCAGCCAAAGTCAAAGTCAGGTTAAATTTGGAGTTTCGGGGGGGAAATGAGACCGGAGTCGCGATCGAACTCTGGCAACTGCGGCCGTCTCGGGTTGAGAACGTGATCTCTGGAGCCGAGGTTCTGAAGAAAGGAGTGGTTGTAAAGGTTAGACAAAGGCCCAGCCCGGTGCTTCCCATGCCGGCCGGGAAGCGTCTCTTCATCATAGTACCGACATCTCAAGCAAAATCCAATATCCTTTCTCTGCCCATGCGAACCCCGTTTTATTTTCTCACATTAGACAAAGCGAAAGCAATATCAGCCAAACAGGCAGCGACACTACTTGAGGGGAAATAAATCTCAACCATTGCTCTTTTCTTTCAAGTGGAAAAGAAAGTGGGCATGCCAGTACCACCCAGGCCAGGGGAAACAACCTCCTCCTCTCGGTGAAAAGTAATTTATGCAGCTTATTTCAGATAAAGGTCTCCTCCTACACCTTCTCTTCGCTACGCTTCTCTGCATTAAATTGCCAGTGGCATTTGTGGACTGTCTCCCAACACTAACGTTGCTTGTACTGTAGCTTGATCACGGTCAACGATCCAAATGCAGATCTCGAAGAACGCGTGCTTTTCTGCGGTTCCGAGTCGGTGCGGGGGAACGTTTGGCCGGTCGGGCTCTCCGACGGTACGCTGGCTCCACCCTCTTCCTCTTCTCCGGCCCAGGGGAGCGCTCGGTCAGCCCAGCGTTTAGCGTTGAACAGACGTACCGCCGTTAAACACTCGCGTCTGCGCTCGCTGGAACGCGGTAGAACTGTGACAGGCGCGTTCTGCTTGGACGAACTCGGCGCTAGTGGGGCTTTATTAAAGGGGAAGACGCCGCGCAGAGAAGAATGTGTGGAGGGTATCGCTGATCTGATACGTTGTCATTAGCATCATTAGCGTCATTAGCATTAGCATCACAACATGCTATCAGTGGCCAGGGGCACTGAGCACCAGAACTGAACTATTCAATGCCTTACACCTCTACAGTATCCTAAGCAGGTACGGTATCCTAACGTCTTGAATTTTCTCACCTAGACATTAGGGACGGGAATTGGCAGGGACCTCACGATTCGATTTTATCCCGATACTTAGGTGCCGATTCGATTTATATTGCAATTTTTGTAGCAATTGCGATTCTGTAATATTGCGATTCGATATGACGACTTATTGCGATTTTTTTTTTACCTGGCGAGTTATGAAAGCCGAATTTCTTCCAGATGTGCAATTTGAATTGTGGAGGTGCAGCATGAATCTTATCATTGTCGTCCGACATGTTTGCTGCTTCTTCTGACTAGTGTTGTCACGATACCAAAATTATAAATTTGATACGATACCTGCTAAAAGTATCTCGATAGGCTACTGATACTGAAACGATACCATGGCAAAAACCTAAAACATCAGGAAAAGTAGGCTTATGGAATAATACAATGTCAGGTGTAGCCTACTGGTCTGTGTTTGCTGTCTGCAGAGGCGGAGCAAGAATGTCAACTAAACTAAACTAAATAAATTACATATATATTTTATTTTATTCATTAAAGGAAAAAAATCTCTACTTTGTAAAATAATAAGCTTGGGATGCTACAATTATAAGCTGGAAGTGTCTGCTCTGCTCCACTAGTCTGACACTCAGATTGAATTGCCATTCAGATTCAGGGGCAGGAGCCAGGCTACTGTTCCTCTCCTTCACTCTGTCCTCACGCAGCAGAGCGGGTCACAGCCTCGCAGCACAGAGCAACGGTGTTCACGTTACGGCATGACGAGCTCCAGAGTTTACAGACTGCCTCATTGATGTTATGAGGTTCCCCAGCTATTAGCATGGGATTTAAATCCGAAATATTACCGAATAGGCGCTTTTGCTTTTGGAAATCCTCCACCACTGTCTAGAGTAACCATCAGCCCTTTCACAGGAACATGACTATGTTCCCCGGGTCCTATGTTCCCCAGATTCTATGCTCCCCGGGTCCTATGTTCCCCCCGAAAAAGGGTCCTATGTTCCCCCCGAAATGCTAAAGAAAAACGTGATTATGCCATCGCATGTTAATGCTAAAAGGGGCAGATTATGCACCTATTTTAGAAAGGTTGCATTTTCACCACAATAATCGCAGCATGGCGATTTAAAAATCATCACACACAAAAATCACGATTTGTAACAGAATCGATTTTGTCTCCCATCCCTACTAGACATCTAGCTAACTAGCCCATATGAAGCATGTTGTCTAGCCTGTCCAATAAAGGCGACTGCGGGTCACTGAGCTGCACCAGGCTCCTCTAGAAGAAGACCGGCCAATTCCTATTCCCACAGGACAGCCCAATGGCACACTGACAACACAGAGCACTGGAGCATGGAGAGAGAAGAAAATGAGACAGAGAACGAGAGAGAGACAGAGAGAGAGAGAGAGAGACGGAGAGAGAGAGAATGAGAGGAAGAAAGAAAGAACAGGAAAATAAATAATTCATGGACTCTGAGTAGTGAATACTATTAAGGGTGTAGCAACTGTGTAGGCTACATTTCAATGACCTTTTTCCTAACCCTATTCTGTCTGGACTTCTTTTCCATCTCGCTGGTCATTGAACGAGATCATGGTCATCATGATAATAATCATCAGAGCAGTGATCGTTCTAACCTCTGTGCTCAAGAGGTTTCATGTTCATTTCATTTCATTTCAAACCTTTATTTTAGCTCGTAAGGCATTGAGGTTTACCTTCCATTGAGGTACAGTGACTTGTAGAGCTTATATAAAAACAACGACACAGAAATCCACAAATACATTCAATAAACAAAATAAATATAAATAAACCACAAAAGTCAGTTAGAACGGCTACAAGTTGAGACAGTGGTCGGAAATCATACAGTAGGGATCTCAACGCACTGTCTGAGGCATTCCACATGGAGGGGGGGGGAGACTTAAGTTTTGCCAGTGTCACCGTCTGTCAGTCAGTCAGTCAGTCAGTCAGAACTCACCACAAGAGGGGTGCCTTTCCAATGCATTTTTCCATTGAGAAGTATATTTAGATTTTTACATCAAAAACTATGCTTGGTGTCTCAGTATAGTCTCAGACAAGTTAACTCGGGAAACCATGTACTTTCTACATCCGCAAAAAGTAGAGCTTGAGGTGTTAAGTAGCACTAGAGATGTCTGTATTTCATTACAGAATATTACTGTGACATATGGTTGTTGTCAATCTCAGATAAAACGACATCTCCAGGCCCATCCTAGTGTTTACTCAACTGTGGTCTCCTATTGTGTCATTGTTTTTGCAGAACCTGGTCATATCAATCTGCTGTACAATGTGTTGAACTTTTAACCTGTTCGTTCACCATTGTTGATGATGCATCCCAATGAGGCCTGGAGATGTCGTTTTATCTACCCCCTAGAGAGGTTATCCTGCCATAAACCATGAAATGCCCAGGGCAGGGGTCTGTTCTGACATGCTTCAAAGGATGAGGACACCAGGCACACAGAGGTCAGTAGGTTGAAACAGGATGGCCAGGCCAGTAAAGAATAGCTGAAAATCATCTCTCTGCTTAAGCCCTCAAATTTTAATCACAATGGTGAAATGCTGCAGGACTGATAAGTGCTAAGAGCTCCCAACTGTACTTTTAAATTGGGCAATTGATGGAAGAACCTCCAACTGCAGAGTAAGTTGAAGGACATTCCATGTGTTTGAAGCATCAAATTAAAATGCAGTTTTTCTAAGTTCAGTGAAAGCTCGAGGGAAAGAGTCCAAAATGTAATTCTAGAAAGAGTCCAACTGTTTAAGATTTGAGGCAGCAGTGTGTCTATAAATTATATCACCGTAGTCAAAATTGATGAGAAGACTGCTTCAACAATCCTCTTCCTACTAATCAAAGGAAATCTAGATCTGTTTCTGTACAGGAATCCAATTTTCTGTCCCATCGTAGCAGCTACACTAGGTTGTCCACATGGAACTTAAATTAAAAGTTTTCATCGAGCCACAAGGCAAGATATTTATACTCAGTTACTCTCTCAATGCAAGCAACACTTCTAGCAGTAGATATATGCATTTCATCATAATCAATATGTCTGGCTCTCAAGAACAATATAAATGTAGTTTTACTAGCATTAAGAACAAATTTAAGATGAATAAAAGCTTCCTGAAGAGCATTAAAGGACAATGCTCGTTTTTGATAACCTGGACCTTATTTACGACATATTATAAGACGTTTGACTCACCGAGATCACTTTGGTGTAGTTCGGAGGCATGTAGAAGAAATTTAAAATCCAGCGCGAGCCAGTATATCCATGTAATGGCGGTGGTCGGGGCACTTAGAATGCAGTTTCTAAAAATCTATTTTCTGTGCTCTATGTAAGCACAACTAGCGATTCATCAAGACAGATTGATGAAAACAACCGTTTCGCGGTAGAAAATAGATTTTTAGAAACTGCATTCTAAGTGCCCCGACCACCACCATTACATGGATATACTGGCTCGCGCTGGATTTTAAATTTCTTCTACATGCCTCCGAACTACACCAAAGTGATCTCGGTGAGTCAAACGTCTTATAATATGTCGTAAATAAGGTCCAGGTTGTCAAAAACGAGCATTGTCCTTTAAAAGAAAGCAGTGAGTTCTCAGTGGCCACTTGAACAGTGTCAGCAATGTAGTACACAATAGTATCATCAGCATACAAATGGGCCTGACAACCGGTTAAAGAAGAAACAATATCATCAATATAAATGGTAAAAAGATGCACTTGTGAGTTCTAGCGAGTAGAACACTGAATATCTAATTTAAATGCTAAAATTACTAAATCGCTTTGGATAAAAGTGTCTGCTAAATGATTACTGTAACATGAGGTAAATGTAATGTTCAAAAGGGCCTATTCTTTTACACTGTGTTACAGAGATGTCCTGGCACACAACATGAAAGTCTTTACTGAGACTACTGTCAGATTTTTTTTATTTTTAATGTTTCATACCATCGTCAGTACCAGACCAGTGTCATTTAACACCGAAAAAATCCCCAACTAGCAACTAACAACTTTGCGTTGCCCTAATGGTACTATAGACATGTCCTACTTAAAATAGTTCTGTAGCCTCATGAGAACATTCCTAATCTCGCCTGCTCACATTGTTTCACTCTGCACATCAGTCTGGCAAAGCTTGATAGAGATCCGTTTGTGTCCGATCAGAAAACAACCGGCCAATCAACGTTCTTTGAGGAAACACTAGCAGTTACACCGGGCGTGGTTTAGGTGTGACGACAGTGAGAAGCAACTTTTTGTTCCAAAACGACAATGGCGGAGGTTAGCATAGATGCTGTTATAGCATCAGTTATATCTGAGCTGGAGAGTATCTCTTCATTGAAAGAAAAGAATGCAGCGAACGACTGAACAGCCGATGGATTCAACTGTCAGCCACGCCTCATTCACTGCAAACACCAACAATTCTGGTTTCCAGTTTAAACTGATAACGTAGCTTGTAGCTTCTGGTCAGGCATACAGTGCCAGCTTGTTAGCTAACTCCAAGTAGCAATGCTTATCGAATCAATAGAATAATGTGAAACACTCCCCTTTTCTCCTCTAAAGTGTGTGTGTGTGTATGTCTATGTGTGTTGGAGACAGAGGTGAATAAGTTCTTGTGTAGTTCTCAACTATGGCTTCTGCAGCTAAGCAGGGAATAATTGACATTACCTAGCAATGAAACAACAAAACTACTTCTGCATCCGCCTCCCCCTAACAACCCAGCATCAACGTCATTATTTCTCTCACACACAGAGAGGCACCCGTGTGAGGTAAAGGGAAGTACCGGTTCTCTATATCTCACCCTGTACAAAGGATTAACAGCAGTAGGTCGCTATTGTGAGCTAATGAAGTGCGCTATTGAAGCATTTTCAATTTTCTATCCAAGGAGACACCATGTTTTTTTAATCGTATCGCACTAATCATATTTATAGGAATTCGAAACAAAGCCTAAATTGCAGGTTCATTTGATGTTGGTGCTTGACACCTTCATGTTTCCCTGGGCTCTAATTTGGGTGTATTGCATGATGCACAACCACCTTAGCCCACTAAGCTAAAGACTAGAGAATATCTTACGTTTTGAAACATACAATAATGCAAGTGTCACCAAACCACCTCCATAAAACCTATTTTTCTTTGTCTTTTAATATTCAAATATTCAAACGGTACGGATAGGTTGGGACTCACTCATATACAGTATATAGCAATATATCCATCCACACCCATGGCTACTAATCAAAAGTCTATCTGTCTGAAGAATATCTCGCTCCCTGCTTCTGTAAATAGAGACGCAGAGAGAGTCTATTCTCATCCATGATTTATGTATACAGAGCCAGCGACAGACTGCCAAGAAATATCCCTGGTTGTTTGATGTCAAGATGAAACAAACGTTATAACACAAACGGCTGTTTTCTAGTCCTCTCTCTCTCTCTCTCTCATCTGCCAGATCTACGGTATATTATGGCGTGTAGTTAGTCAAGTGTTTATTATGAAGTGTGTGGGGGCCTTTGTGGGGAAGAGACCTAATTTCCCCTTTTCTAATCTTGATCTGTAACCATAACAACAGAGAGTGTGTGAATGTTCATTGACCCTTTCTATCTTGGTGTCCAAACCAGCGATACTGATCTAGTGTTAAATAATAAAAGGGCTTTGGCGTTTTGATGCCTTAGTGTTGGTCTTCTGATTGTGTCTCCAAATCAAAGACAGTCGGTTGGAGCGAAACCGGGATCATTAAAGACACCCAGGACCGCAAGGAGGATCCTGAAAGACCCCAGCCACCCAGGAAATGGACTGTTCTCTCTGCTACGGTCAGGGAAGAGATACAGCACTCACATGGAGAGCTCAGTAAGAGCTTCTTCCCACAGGCCATCCTGCTCCTGAATGACTCATCTAACAGCCCCGCCCCCAGGATTTATTTATTACAGCTATAGCAGGTACACAACTCAGGTGGGGTATCTCCCGGGCCCTCAGGTGGGGTATCTCCCGGGCCCTCAGGTGGGGTATTTCCCGGGCCTTTCTGTGTGGAGTTTGCATGTTCTCCTCGTGTTTGCAAGGGTGTCCCCCATAAAGAACCCAATACGAAAAACATACAGGAGAACAGATCGCTAACGCTGTCCGTCCCTGAGGAAGACGGACAGGAGCGCTGTGATTGGTCCCCGGGCGCGTCCCCTGCACGCTGCCTACTGTCTGCTTCTGGCTGCCCTTGGTGGACAGACAACAGGATGGGTTAAGAGCAGAAGAAGCACTTCAGCGGTGACCCTAATGCGTGTGTGTGTGTGTGTGTGTGTGTGTGTGTGTGTGTGTGTGTGTGTGTGTGTGCGTGAATGCGAGTGTGTGTTTCCTGAGTCGCCCATTACACTATACCTGCCTGCCATATGACAAATAAAGAATTATTCTCCTTCTTACATTTCTTTATACTGTATTCTATATTGTATTGTATATTATATCGATACTTGCACCTTGCGTACTTTGTTTCTTCATTTTCTTTGATGTCCCTTGTATGTGGCTGGTGTAACAGTGTGATTTCCCCGCAAGCATTAATAAAGTACTGTACCTACCCTTCTACCGACAGTACCTTTACTGTAGATAGAGTTGAAAAAACTGTCATTGTGGCTTCATAGTTTCCAAGTCAATGACATTCTACTTGACATAAGTAAATTTTTTTTGTTGTCCAGCCATATATATTGTAGTTAGGACATTGAAAATTAGCCAATTCTTTGTTCATTCATGGATTTATCAACATAAAAATCGCATTTAAACTTGACATTTGACCCTTATTCGGAAGTTACTGTACTCTGTAAAATAATAAGGCATCATGTCAAGGCAAAAGGCAGTAACTTCCATGTGATCTACTGTATGAATCAGCTGCTGATCACTACACAATCAGTATATGATAATAATGACAACACCTACATAAAATCTAGAGATCATGGCACAATTAGGCTTAATGTACTGTAATATAAAGATAAATATAATACTGTATATACATGTAGTATGATGCAGAGCAAAAGAAAGGCAGAGTACCTTAACTCAACTCAACTAGTGTTTCAGAGTGCTGTAAAGCCCAAAAACAAGACAGTTGACTCAAGATATTTGTTCACATGATGACGTAGATACAGCACTTAATGTTCCAAAAATAACAATAACTAATTTCTGACCCAAAATCATGTTAAGGCCTTTGTAGGACAGTATTGGACCCAAAATAGCAGCCAGATTGCAAACCAAGATGGCAAACGTCTATGGCTCTAGGTGAAACTAGTGTGTGTGTGTGTGTGTGTGTGTGTGTGTGTGTGTGTGTGTGTGTGTGTGTGTGTGTGTGTGTGTGTGTGCGTGCATGCGTGTGTGTGTGTGTGTGTGTGTGTGTGTGTGCGTGCAATAAAATAATCAGTGACAAAAACGGTTTAATTACAAAGACGACCGCAAAGTATCTGGAGAAAACCCCGGAGGGGACAGACTTTCAAGCAATTAAAACTACTCAGAGTTAATGACTTCCTGTAATCACTCTGCCTCCATTATGTCTGTCCTCTCTCAGGACTGTCGCACACGAGGACGCCGTGACAGCGCAAATCTACCGCGGCAAGGAGCCGGTCCCCTGTGACCTGTCTTCACACGGTCAACCTGTTTACCTCACAACTCACACACCCCTCTGACCAGGCACCACGCGGTCAGCCTGTCCACCTCACAACTCACACACCCCTCTGACCAGGCACCACGCGGTCAGCCTGTCCACCTCACAACTCACACACCCCTCTGACCAGGCACCACGCGGTCAGCCTGTCCACCTCACAACTCACACACCCCTCTGACCAGGCACCACGCGGTCAGCCTGTCCACCTCACAACTCACACACCCCTCTGACCAGGCACCACGCGGTCAGCCTGGCTCTGTTGCTATCTCCATCAATCCCTCCACCTGCTCGCCTACCCTCCCCCCTCTCCATATCTTTCTTTCTTTCTTTCTTTCTTTCTTTCTTTCTTTCTCTCTCCATCTTTCTTTCTCCCCTCTCTTGATCTTTCTCTCTCTCTCTCCATCTCTCTCTCCGTCTCTCTCTCTTTGATAGAAAAAGAGAAAAACCTTCTTTGATAAGAAACACAATGGCTGCCTCCTAATTCAATGAACTCTAATTTCCTGATGATTAAAGGAAATACAAAAGAGGAGAGGGGATGAAAAATAAATATGCAGGCTTTTGTGTGCCTGAGGTGTAGTGGTCTGTGTGTGTGTGTGTGTGCGTGTGTGTGCGTGTGTGCGTGCGTGTGTGCGTGCGTATGTGTGTGTGTGTGTATGTGCTTGTAAAACTAGCCCAGATGTCCCCACAATGATAGTGAAACAAGAAAAATTGTCCTTGTGGGGCCATTTTCATGGGCCCCATGAGGTAAGGGTTACTTTTAGGGTCAAAGGTTAGTGTTTAGGGCTTGGGTTACAATTATGGTTATGGTTAAGGGTTAGGGTTAAGGTTAGAGTATGTTATGTTTATGTGTGTGTGTGTGTGTGTGTGTGTGTGTGTGTGTGTGTGTGTGTGTGTGTGCGAGCGCGTGTTTGCATGCTCTTGTGTCTGTTTCTCCGAGATAAGAGAGGTAGGTGTACTGTAGAATGAGAAATGAGAAGTTTATCTTGAGATTTGTGACACTATACTCTACTAAACATTGTTCTAGGTTGTTTATTCTATCCTGGAGCTGTTTAAGCTTCATTCTTAATTGGTTTCAATGCTTTTAAAATAAACATCTCCTTGAAATACCAATGCAGCACCAGCCTCACGCCAACAAGGGAGAGAAGTACTGACTCTCCCTCTCTGACTCTCCCCTCTGATTCTCCTCTCTGACTCTCCCCTCTGACTCTCTCTCCTCTGACTCTCCCCTCTGACTCTCTCCCCCTCTGACTCTCTCCCCTCTGACTCTCTCCCCTCTGACTCTCTCTCCCCTCTGACTCTCTCCCCTCTGACTCTCTCCCCTCTGACTCTCTCTCCTCTGACTCTCCCCTCTGACTCCCCCCTCTGACTCTCCCCCCTCTGACTCTCCCCCCTCTGACTCTCCCCCCTCTGACTCTCCCCCCTCTGACTCTCCCCCCTCTGACTCTCCCCCCTCTGACTCTCCCCCCTCTGACTCTCTCCCCTCTGACTCTCTCCCCTCTGACTCTCTCCCCTCTGACTCTCTCTCCTCTGACTCTCTCCCCTCTGACTCCCCCCTCTGACTCTCTCCCCTCTGACTCTCCCCCCTCTGACTCCCCCCTCTGACTCTCTCCCCTCTGACTCTCTCTCCTCTGACTCCCCCCTCTGACTCTCTCTCCTCTGACTCCCCCCTCTGACTCCCCCCTCTGACTCTCTCCCCTCTGACTCCCCCCTCTGACTCTCCCCTCTGACTCTCTCCCCTCTGACTCCCCCCTCTGACTCCCCCCTCTGACTCTCTCCCCTCTGACTCCCCCCTCTGACTCTATCCTTCTCTGACTGCAATAAAACTGATTATGATTCTGAAGGTGTGAAAATAAATATTAGGCTCTTATGTAGTGGCAGTCATTGCATGTCACCGATGCCATCTCAGTTTTCAAACCTTGCAGCAGCGAGTGACTATCGCGTCCTGCTGTGCGTCAGTGAAGTTGAGTGTAGCTAATGTTGGTGTCATACTAATCTGCTGTTTTAATCGCCTGAGAGTTGTACACTGGGGCTATTTTACTCACACGACACAAATGATTATATAAAGATGGGTAGTGTCACTCCAACCTCTGTATGCTAGCTCCCAAACGCTAGCTGTGTAGCATTGTGGTAATTGTGGTAATTGGACTGGACGGTTCGCCCTGTGGTGTAATTAGTATAATTATCTGCTGGAAACATCTGTTAGATGTGCCCTCCTCCTCCGGATTCTCTTCCTCTCCAATCATTCTGTCCGTCTTTCCTCTCCACTCATCTCTCTCTCTCTCTATCTCTCTCTCTCTCTCTCTTGGCTATTGTTCCCTTAGTTCCTCACCTAAATGTTGTCTCTTTCTCTCACACTCCGATACCCTCTCTCTCCCTCCCTCCCTCCCTCTTTCTCCCTCGTTCTCTCTCTCTCTCCCTCTTTCTCTCTCTACTAAATATAGCTCTTCTACAGTTCTCTCCCTGGTCCCTGTCTCCTCCATCTTGACAGTTCTCTCCGTAAGCAGGCTAAGCCCTGCAGGGATTATCTGTTCCATTTGTTCACTCCTACTCTGAGACAAACAGACTGCAGATGAAGCCAGACATGCGTCAGGGAGGCGCGCCTACACTACATGGATTCATATCACAGGTGCATATCAATTACATGGACCAATGGAATGCGAGAATCCTGTAAAGTACTGTACAGGATTTTAGTGAAATCAACCAATCGAAAGGCAGCTATACCTATTTTTTACACTTTTTTTTATTTTATTCGCCCAGGCAGAGCTGTCATTAGAGGAATAATAAAATTACAGTGCAGGTCCATCCACTGCAAGGCATGATTCTCAGTAAAGTGACATCGGTATCGATCGGTCACCGGGATGTAGCGGTCACAGTGTCACAATGTCAGATGTGTCAACCAATCACACGTCAGCTGGTGCAGTAGATAAGGACTCACCCAAGAGGCTTCTCCAACCGGCTGGCGGGAGAGCCGACAATCTCGCCCAGAGTGCAGAACACCTGACCCAGGAAGTCCTGAGAGGGGGAGAGAGAGAGAGAGAGAGAGGGGAGGGAGGGAGAGAGAGGAGGGCAGGGGAGCGAGAGAGAGAGAGAGAGAGAGAGAGAGAAAGGCTCAAGGTGGCGGAGGTACAGGTTAAAAATTGGGTTTTTTTAAGAGCGTGTTAACATGGTCAGAAAACGTGGTTAGAAGAAAAAGAGGAGTAGAAGAGGAGAAGGGGGGAGGGGTTGCGGTGAAAGGGGGAGGGGCTACGTGTGTTCGGTGTGAGAGAGCGCAGACGTACGCTGAGTTCGGAGAGCTTCCAGGAGGGTATAGGGCACAGCAGGCAGTGGGGTCAACAACAACGACAACAACAACAACATCATACTGTATACAGAACACCTTGCACCACTCAAACCAGGAAGTGGGGGAAGGAAGTCAAGAATTCGCCGTGTCATAATAGCTGTCAGTAAGGCTGAAAAAAGGGATGGGCAAATAAAATAAGAGAGAGTTTAGATTTGAATGGAGTTATTCAAACTGTGTGTATCCAAATACAGCAAATAATCTTGAGGTGGGATTATTTTGTTCTGAGCAAAAATGTTTTGCACAATGCTTAGATAATGAGCGGTAACAGATGAAGACAATTTTCCAATCTGACAAACGGAGGGACTAATAGTGGCCAAAAGCGTTGCATAATACTGTTATATGTGATCACTCCAATCCACTACCACAGTACACACGTATGAACAAGATGACAAAAAATTATTTACGTACTAGGTATTTGGATACAGAAAGAGTTCCTGGATTTGCATAAATCCATTATAGTAGTAGTAGCATGCAGCAGGCACAACCAATCAAACCCAGTCTTACTATCCCCTCAGACCAAAGCCATAGATGAACAGAAATTGGACACTGGCTGATAAGTAAATGTTAATGGCTGGTATGTCAGATCTGACGACCTCTGAGTGACACCATTTTCAGCCAATCGTAAGACGTATTGTTTGGAGCCATTGGCCAATCCCTGTTGATCTATGACTGTGGGTCCGAGTGGGCGTGGTCACTCACGTGTTTGGAGAGGTCTGGGCTCTTGGAGTCCACGTCGTACCTGGCGAAACACACACACATCAGCAATGAGAGAGCTACTAGTCAGATGCTC
>NC_140244.1:5550353-5555353 GCF_949987555.1 Borostomias antarcticus
AATGCACTTCATCAAAAATACGAGTCATAAAGGAAGTTCGACCTCATAAGGAGGTACATTTCAAGATCATCTTAAAGAGGAGTTCATATTCATAACTCATGGCAAAGTGCAAAGTGTCAAAAAGAAAAAAAAAAAAAATTCACAGCATGAGGAAGTTAATCTCGTATCACATGGCAAAGTGCGTAAAAACACAGGTACGTAAGACAGCAAACATTGTCGAACAACAGTATCGAAAACGTAACACAGAAAGTCATGGAATACATTACTTAGTAAAGTGCATATAGACAAGGAAAGGCACACAGGAAAGCATCCCTTATTCAATCAGACATATCTGTACTGTCAATGTACTGTAAATGTGCTCTCTTCATGGCTAATCACACACACACACACACACGCAGGCCTGATTAGCTGAGATGATCTTACACAGACACGCTGATTACAGGAGATGGAAGCCAATGATGTGCATCCTGTCTTGTCTTACACTTTAATTATGGGAGTCGAAGAAAGCGCCTTTCCCCTGCCGACCCCCCCCCCACACACACACACACACACACACACACACACACACACACGCACGCACACACTCCTTCCGGTGAGGGAAAAGAGGGGGGGGGGGGCAGAGAGAGAGAGAGAGGTAGGGGAGAGAGGTGATGATAACGTTTCTTAATTAGTGGGATTCTTACGCCTATCCAGGAAAAAAAATAGAATTCGCCCAAGAAACTACCCCCACTCAGTCTAAAAGTAGGACACTCGGACTACAGTAATGACTACAGTAATGTTACAGTGAGCGCATGGTTAACTCCTCAAAATCCCTGATCAACCATTTCCCCTCGTAGCCCCCCACCCACCCCCCTCCCCCGGTCAGCGACCGCGGTGTTAGCGCAGCCCTGGGAGCGTCTGGTCTTGCTGCACTTTGTTCTCCCAGATGTTTGTGTTGCCCCGTGAATGATTTAGGTCAAGAAGTATAGCTAGCTATCCCAGAATGCATGAATAAGCAACGAGTCTCTCTCAACACCGCGCGGCCCTGTTTCATGCTGCGCCAACGCTAGCTTCACAGCAGATAAAACCAACTGTCTGGGGTTATTCTGATAGAACGGGAACAAAGTCCGTCCGCCATTTTGCTTTGGGAAGAACAAATGGATCACTTGGGGTCAGTCTGTCAAAGAGCCTCCGGGAGAACTGCTAACAGTCAGATAAATCAACAAAATACATACGCGGACATTAGGTAACTCTTTGCTTGAGGGCAGTTATAAACGTCCACAATTTAATCACTATTAAAAAAAAGAAAGGTTGGATGAATTTAATTGACTAGTGATAAATGATAAATGATAAATGATAATGCCTTATGTACAGCATCTCTTTTATAGAAATAACAATCAGCCCTGACCAAACATGGTTACTTGAACAATTACATCAATCCTTTTTTCTTTGGGAGAACAGAGAAAAAGCATCTCTGTGACAAACACTGGATCATTATAGAATAGACTCGTCTGATATCAGAGCACTATGGACACCAACTAAATACTGTACATTACCCTAGCCTAGCCCATCTAATTAACATATCTGCTAGTTTTGATACCCGTTGGAGCAATCAGTAATTGGACATTTAGTCCATACACTCACACACACACACACACACACAGACATCAAACAGGCGCCTAAAGCCAAATTAGTCCCTGTCTGGTATCTGACAGGAAGTACCTTTGAGCTTCTTCTTCTTCTTCTTTGCTCCATCCTTTATCTCAGCACGCGCACAAACACACACACACACACCTATCTGTTTGCCAAGTCTCGTCTGGCGGGAGGTAATTGTTCAGTGTTTGTATCAGGACAGCCGCACTAATTTGGGGCAAAGCTGCAGCTCCTTGCAGCTGATGAGCAGATAATTCTAGAGTTGGCAGCTGGAACACTGGGGGCGGGGCTCTACTAGGAGCAGTATTTCTATTGGCTGGCGAGTGTTTCATGTGAAATCCAAGGCAAACCGTAAATCAATTAAAAAATCCTGTCCTTTCACGGCCTGCCCGGGACCCCAGCAGGTGGATACCCGTGCCAATTATGAACGCTGTCAGGCCGACGGTGTCTGAGGAAGGTCCAGACGGACGGACAGACAGACAGACAGACAGGCCAAGGACAGCTCATTATGTGTGAGATAGCCAGCTGTGTCAACTCCTCCTTGTTGGCATTTCCCTTCATCTGTTTGCCAGTCGATGGAAACAACAAGTGATTCAATACATTTGCAATTCTAAGTGATTGTCCGCACTGGCATTTACAATCAGCGAATCTTCTAAAGTAGCTCACTCAAATCCCTTTGTTGCAACAATGTGAACGCTTTGATATCGGAAATGGCGTTGTTTCTTCTATCATGGAGATATTTTCTTTAAAAACAGCATGTGGACATACAATACAGTATTCCTTTCCATGTGTGCATGTCTGCCATGCTGTGATTTAACAAGCTACAAATGTCGACTTATTTCATTATGAGCTTCTTGTTCTTTTTCTGCACTTCTGTTCTGACTTCTTTAGGCTGTTGTAACAGCCCCCCCCCCCCACCTTCACCGGGAATTATTTAAGTCTTATTTTATCTTATCTTCCAGCTTTGACTAAGAGGCAGAAAAGAACAATCCTAATTGCTAGCAGATCCCAACTGGTGATGAACACCTGAGGCCATGTTTGGCAACCGCAGCCTGCTACGGTATAGAAGCGGTAACCTATTTAGTTTAGAGGGAGAGGAGAGAGTTGGGGCTTCATTAGAGAGAGGTGAAGGAAGGCACAGAGTCAGGGCTTCATTAGAGAGAGATGAAGAGAAGCACAGAGTCAGGACTTCATTAGAGAGAGATGAAGGAAGCCACAGAGTCAGGACTTCATTAGAGAGAGATGGAGAGAAGCACAGAGTCAGGACTTCATTAGAGAGAGATGAAGGAAGACACAGAGTCAGGACTTCATTAGAGAGAGATGAAGAGAAGGCACAGAGTCAGGACTTCATTAGAGAGAGATGAAGGAAGCCACAGAGTCAGGGCTTCATTAGAGAGAGATGAAGGAAGGCACAGAGTCAGGACTTCATTAGAGAGAGATGAAGGAAGGCACAGAGTCAGGACTTCATTAGAGAGAGATGAAGGAAGGCACAGAGTCAGGGCTTCATTAGAGAGAGATGGAGAGAAGCACAGAGTCAGGACTTCATTAGAGAGAGATGAAGGAAGGCACAGAGTCAGGGCTTCATTAGAGAGAGATGGAGAGAAGCACAGAGTCAGGACTTCATTAGAGAGAGATGAAGGAAGGCACAGAGTCAGGGCTTCATTAGAGAGAGATGGAGAGAAGCACAGAGTCAGGACTTCATTAGAGAGAGATGAAGGAAGGCACAGAGTCAGGGCTTCATTAGAGAGAGATGGAGAGAAGCACAGAGTCAGGGCTTCATTAGAGAGAGATGAAGGAAGGCACAGAGTCAGGGCTTCATTAGAGAGAGATGGAGAGAAGCACAGAGTCAGGACTTCATTAGAGAGAGATGAAGGAAGGCACAGATTCAGGGCTTCATTAGAGAGAGGTGAAGGAAGGCACAGAGTCAAGACTTCATTAGAGAGAGATGAAGGAAGGCACAGAGTCAGGACTTCATTAGAGAGAGATGAAGGAAGGCACAGAGTCAGGGCTTCATTAGAGAGAGGTGAAGGAAGGCACAGAGTCAGGACTTCATTAGAGAGAGATGAAGGAAGGCACAGAGTTGGGGCTTCATTAGAGAGAGATGGAGAGAAGCACAGAGTCAGGACTTCATTAGAGAGAGATGAAGGAAGGCACAGAGTCAGGGCTTCATTAGAGAGAGATGAAGGAAGGCACAGAGTCAGGACTTCATTAGAGAGAGATGAAGGAAGGCACAGAGTCAGGACCTTATTATAGCATCACAGGGCTGGATGGGAGTCTGAAGAGAAAACTGCATGAAATCCCTCGGCTGTGTGCTGTGGCAAGTGCACACATAGACGTACTGTACGCGCGCGCGTGCACACACACACACAAACACACACGCACACACACACACAAGCACACACACACACGGTTGAGCCAACAGCTCTCAACACCACCTTGGCCACCAACAGCAAGTGCAGTCATCTGCTAATGCTAATTTGTTGGCCAACACACACACACACACGCACACACACACACACACACACACACACACTCTAACTCCACAGCGTGACAACTAAGCAGTGTGCGTGCCGCAGGGCAGGAGAAGGCCGCACCAGGAAGTCCATTACCTCTGTAGTCCATTACCTCTGTAGTCCATTACCTCTGTAGTTTTCTACTTTCTCCACCAAATGATGCGTTTGCTTTTGTCAGCTCTAGCAGCTAAAAACAGAGATGGAGGTCGGACACGGCCCTGTGACGGCCAAGCGCTTCCGTCTGCTGTGCTGCTCTGTCTCACAACTCCAATCAGTCGTCTAAGACGGGATGACAGAGTCTCCATGGAAGTAAGAAAGTAGCCTTAAGAACCAATGGTCCTGGAGCTTAGTGGCCCATAGGGCAGGAGCTTATCTCCTGATTCCTCAGCGTGAGGCAGCTTGATGTACAAGTCCACCCCCTGGACATGACGCTAGTATGTCGCAGGGACTTACCCCCCAATCCAATCCTTGATGCTGTGTGCCAAGCAGGGAGGCATCGGGGAGCATTGGGATCGAACCCACAACCTCCCGATCTCAGGGCGGATACTCTAACCACAAGGCCACTGAGCTGTGCCAGAGTCTGCCTGTGTTGAGCTCTGTATTACCACTTGAGTCAGTCGTCTAATTCCGGGCTCACGCTACATGATTTTTGGGCTGATTTATCCCCGATTCACCCCTTCCGACAATCGGAGGAGAAATCTGGTCTGGAACGTTGGTCTTTACCGATGTTCGGCCCAGATGATCTTGTAATGTGAGGGGTTTACAGATCCAAACTTAAACCTCCCGATCAGCTCACAGACCCATTGGGGCGCCCCGATAATATCAAACATGTTTGATATTTAAGATTATTACTTC